>NC_083761.1:51118256-51408256 GCF_963514075.1 Conger conger | reverse complement strand
CACACTTTTTCTGCACATATAATCTGCATTAAATTATTCATACAAACACACATCTCACACACACAATTTTAAACTTTGTTAAACTCTTACCTGCATCTGCAGGCTTTGCTATACATCATGAAAATAGTGGATTTCAGTGCAAGAACTGGAGAGGGTATAGAGACTATGCAGACATGCATATAGCAAATTCATCACACACACACACACTTTTTCTGCACATATAGTGTGCATAAAAGTATACATACAAACACACATCTCACACACACAATTTGAAACATTATTAAACTCTTACCTGCTTCTGCAGGCTTTGCTATAGATAATGAAAATAATGGATTTCAGTACAGGAACTGGAGGTAGAGATGATGCGGACATGCAGATAGCAAATTCAACACACACATGCATGCACGCACACACACACACACACACACACACACACACACACACACTTCTTCTGCACATATAATCTGCATAAAAATATTCATACAAACACACATCTCACACACCCAATTTGAAACATTGTTAAACTCTTACCTGCTTCTGCAGGCTTTGCTACAGATAATGAAAATAATGGATTTCAGTGCAGGAACGGGAGTGGGTAGAGACTATGCAGACATGCAGATAGCAAATTCGAAACACATCTCACACACACAATTGGAAACATTGTTGCATTTCTTACCTGCTTCTGCAGGCTTTGCTATAGGTAATGAAAATAATGGATTTCAGTGGAAGAACTGGAGTGGGTAGAGACTATGCAGATAGCAAATTCAACACACACACACACACACGCCACACACGCACACACAGACACACACACACACGCACACACACCTTTTGGCTCAGACATGGACATAATAGATTGTAAGTTTGCTGGATAACTGCACTGAGAAAAACCCGAAACCCTCCAAAATCTGGAACATGGACTGAAGTAAGTAAAAACAGTAAAAACAAGTAAAAACAGCTGTTCCATGTTTTACTCAGCACAGTTATCCAGCAAACTCAGTAATCTTGCTTTGAGAAATAGAGACCTGTTCAAGAGACCATTTTGTAAGACATCTCTGTGTGTGGAGTCTGTTCAAGCATGCTGGCATATGCACATGCTTAAGCACTTCTTCATACAACCTTAATATAAATTTGAACACAAACTAAGCTGCACATAGCACACATGTATCATCTGTGCAGAGGCCACAAATAGAATACCAATTGTTTTTACACATTTTTGATTGGCCTTATCCATCAATCTTTTTTCTTTAAAAAAGAAAAAAAGAAAAAGGGAAATCCGGAAAATACAGAGTTGCATTTTATGCATACATTCAGTGAGAAAGACAGACCCATCTGTATTATTCTCACATACTGTACCCCAGTGCACCACCACATTGACAGCCTGAAAATCATCTAAGCATTACTGTATATCTTTTGCTTACTGGCTTCTGCAGGCTTTGCCTCTAATAATGAAAAGGAGTGTGCAAGGAGACAATGGGAAACAGAGGAATAAATAAATAAACAAAGCAAAGAAACACAAAGAGAGACAGGAACAAATAAACAGAAGAAAGAAAAAACTGTCCTGATTTACACCAGGGTATGAGCATCAAGTTGTTCCATAAGTAAGTCGCTGGGATATAGTAAACATTTCAATACAGATTTACATTGTAAATATATCTCAGCTTGGGTCTAGATCTATCTTGATCTTGGCTAATTTCACTTTGGACCAAGGACATAAACAAGTGTGTCATGCCTTGTGAAAAGAGAGGACAGATCCCACTTCAGGACCATTTGCCAAAGCTCATCTGAAATCACCTATTTCTTCTTCTCATTACTCCTTCAGGAACAATAGGAATCTGATCTAAGTGTATTAACTCAGTGAAAAAAACTGTGCCAATAGCTTCATTTGTGAAAGTGTTTATTTATAGTGGCCTGTTGGTTGTTGTTCTATAGAAACTACACCACGAAAGGTCGCATTCCACCACATCATGCTACCAGAACTCAAGTTTCATACATGCATGAGACTTTGCTCAGATATACCGTAGCCAACATGGTTGGCATACTTTGGTAGAAATAGTTCTCGGTGAAAGTGCTCTGTGGATGTTTGTGAGTAACTGCGGGAAAGAGAAGTTACTTTGAACGGAAATCTACTGTACAGTACGTGGATGGACAGCAACAGATACAGATACTTAACATAACTTAATTTCATTCTTGTAGTTATTTTTTCATTGGGACAAGTTTATGTTTTAAAATGTTAAATGTTAAAATGTTTCACAAGCCATTTGTGGTCCACTCAGACTTAATGACTTATTGCAGCAGACAAGTGTACAATTTCGAAGTGAAATTTCACAGCTTCAGCATTACTTTTGAGTAATTGAGTAAGAAGTGAAAATTGTTCATTGTTTATTAATCCTTTCCACTTTGCCGCCTTGAGGTTGAGTTGTCAATGTCTCAAATTATTGTTACTATTATTATTATTATTATTATTATTATTATTATTATTATTATTATTATATATGTTTAGAATACAAAAACCTGTGCCGTAATGAAACCACAAAATGGTGATGCCAGATTGTTAAAAAGATTCTCCACAAGCAAGAACAGCAGCTTAGATGCTTATCCGCCTCTTATTTGCAAAGCAGGGCAATAGAACCCCAGCCTCCCAATCACCAGTATCACAGCTTACAACCCTGAGCTCACCACAGACTCAGACAATAAAAGGCATATTCCAACAATCGTTGATACTATTTCTCTACATCAAAAATCATGTTCCAATATAAGAACAAAAATATACAATTCAGACGTTGCATGAATAAACATATTGTTTTTTTTTTTCTTAGGTTATGATGGTATGACTGTTTTCTAAATAACATTGAAGTTTATTTTGTAATCCATTTTTGAGAAAACTATACTTTTGCTGGGACTATACCTAAGCAAATGTTGTCTTGAACTGCTTCTTGGTGTTGCGTAAATGCATTGCTAGGTCATTTCAGTTCCGACCTAATTTAAAACATGGCAAGCTTCATACAACCTTAATAAAAGGTCCTACCCTTTCCAACATCGTATAATGTGTCATATTCAGGCGAACAACAGTTTATGAATATGTCCGCATTCGCATAGGAGAATGAATAAGCAGGCATGTGTAAACATACAACTTGCAATAGATAAACTTACAACGTTGTGATACAGAAAGCATTTAGGATAAGTAGTCCTTATACGTCATTAAAGTGTGAAAAAGTGTAAGATCGTCACATTTTCAATGCCGTGCGAATCACAATGACAGGAAATATCCAATCTATCCATTTAGATGACAGTCACATTGGCAGATATCCGATTAATATCAGATTCATGTCCACATATGATTGAGGCTCGAAACAGATCTGAGAATATCCGATTTCATGTGATTTTTTCCTGTTTGCACGTTGCATAATACATATCTGATCTGTGCCACATGTGAACCAAAAAACTGAATTGGGTCACTTTTACCAGACAGTGTAAATGCGGCCTTTGGGCATGCTTTATAAAAACATACTCTCATATAGTACGTAAACATGTGAAGGTTAATTTTATTTAAATTTTGTATCAAAATATCAATTTTAATAAAAAAATAAGCTTTTCTGATCATTCATGTGTGCAGATGTTTTGTATTTGAAGGGATTTGGGTACACTTGAGGACATCTGCGTGCAGTTTTGGGAAAACCCATGTAGAATTTGAATGCCTGTCGAAATCTCTACCAAATTTTGTACAGAAGTCGACATTAAGTTTGTGCACAAATATAAAGTAGTAGTGGGTTGGTCCTTGACTTAGATATTGAGATTTTCAGGGCTGGAATTTCACTTCAAGCTGACATCAAAGATAATTTGATACACATATTAAAAACATCTCTAGGGTTGCTTTTTATCACTTGAGGAATATTTGTAAAATTCATGATGCAGAAAAGCGAGTCCATACTTTTGTTACTTCAAGATTAGAGTACTGGATGTGCAAATTCCTCTCTGAAAGGGCTCCAGTTAATAAAAAAAGGACATTTTAGCACATCAGCCCAGTGTTAGCTTCACTTCACTGGTTGTCAGTTAAATTCTGAATAGACTATAAGATACTACTTCTTACCTTTAAAGCCTTACATGGGCTTACCCCTTTGTACTTAACTGATTTACTTCTTCATTAAATTCCCTCACAAATGCTCAGCTTGCATAATGCAGGCCACCTTGTAATTCCTAGAATAGCTAAAATACCATTTATTTTCATTCTTCTCATTACAGATTAATGAAAGAAAAAGAGCTAAATTCTATACGCCAAAGACCACAGGGCAGTGTAAGAACAGCCATAAACAATTAAGAGAGATTAATACGCAACTTGCGACAAGCTATGCATCATCTAGAAAATAGAGCCCTTAGTGTTCTTTCTCACAGGTACACACAGGTGCAAACAATAATATCCATTAAATGTTGCACTTACCCCCATCTGCTGGCTCTGACAATAGAACAAAAAAGATTTTTACAACACTTTCACTTGCAAAATAAAGCAAAAGAAAGCATAACAAATGCACTTGATTATACAGTATGTACATGGATACATCTATGTATTATTCAGGCTACTCATTAAACAAAATACTGGGGGTGATCTGAGTACTCGTTTAGACAAGTACTCATAACAATTATAGATTTGTTCCCGATCATCAGTGTTGTACAAGTAATTGGATCATTATCCGTGATCTGAGAATTCAATCTTTATTTATTTATTTTGTATATCGGCTGCAGTAGCTGTACAACAGTGATGAATGCGTAACATAAAGTCAACACTGTTTCATACTACGCCTGTTCCTCCCTAGTTCCAAAAATTACTGCCTGCTGCTATTAACTTCTCTCTTGTGCATGTCAAGAGACTGTTGTGTGAACTTATTTTGATCGTAGATTAAGGATATAACAACTTAGTTAGCATCTTGTCATAGTGTGACCAGAGGTACATTCAAGGTCGAACATATTCAAACTTTTCACGCGGGTACACACATTGTTTTATATAGACGATCTCGTTTTTAATTATGTTAAGATTTACCAGATAAAGATTTAATAGAGATTTACCAGCATAACAGAGTGCAAAACTGTAGTAGTTGTGCTTCATTTGAAAGTCTTGGTTTCAATGTACTGCAAATCGCAATGTAGTTCTGTTTAAACAACACCACTTTTGGGTTACATCATGCTTACTTTCGAGTATGAGTAACGGATACGGATACAGATAATTTAACTGGTTTAACGGATATGGAAACGGATACAAGTAATGCAGTACTTGCTCAGCCCTAATCAATATGAACAAGAGAAAGATGCTGAAAAGCTACCTTTGTGTTTCTGTTTTGATTATTTATTTTGTCTTCATCATTTGAGTTTATTATTTTAGCTTGAATCCCGTACGGAACGGTGAAGGATTTTGTTTACTTTTCGGCTTGCTTGCCTGCTCTCTCTGCACCGCTTCAATAATAAAAGTCGGTATTTCTGTAGCTCCCTGTGTCCAGCTCTTTTGTCCTTCCAGGGGTGTGTCATGGTGTGTGAAATACTGTGTGATGTTACACAGAGAAAATATGAAGACACCAATACTGAAGAACATGTACTCACTTTCTGCCTCTGGCGCCTTCTCTGCGGCCTTCTCTAGAAAACAAATTATAGAAGAAACTGTGAAATGGAAGTTTTCCCGGCAAACCGAAACCCAAATAAAACACGAAATCACTGTGAACAAAACAGCAAGTTACCTTCCAAATTTAATGAAAGGTACAATAGGTAATTTCGGACTTCTTATCCCACCCCTTCTCTGTGATCATGCTGAAGTTGAAACGCCATTAGCTGTGGCAATTGTAACTAATTTACAACCAACGAGCTTGAATTATTGTACAGCTATACAAAGTTTTTGTACACTGTGCTGGCCCGTCAACTGTATATTTTGAAACCTGAATTTAAGGACTATAAACACAGGCAGAGGGTTAGTCAACATGTCAGTGAGCCTTTTTCAATGATAGGAAGGACTTTAGAACGGTCTTGTAACAATGTTTTAACACAAAAATCTTACCTATTGTACCTTTAATGAAGAAGACATAGACATGTAACATAGACTCACCATGTTCTGTACACCATGTTTGCTCACAATGACCAGCTATGGTTTCTTGTGTGTGTAAAGTCTTATTCCTTCCATTTTCATGAAAAAACGTGAAATTTTTCAGGGCAAAATTGTAGTAGTTGTGCTTCAGGTGCTATTTCCAACATCGTGAATACGTTTTTTGGAACATTGTGAGCCAACATGGTCTTCCGAACAAAGGGAAGTGTAATTATTTGTCTTTTTCTCCATAATTATTGTACCAATTCACATGAATCGTAGTGTTTTAGAGTCTGCGATAGCTAATAAGCAACCATAATCATAAACCACATTCCTCAGGAGAAAAACTACCATTCAATGGATGTTAACTTCTCGTGGAAGCGGCCACTTCCCCACGGTCTGTTTAGAACACAGTGAGTCTACGTTAGCTCATTTATTTAACTGCCAGTTGGGAATTCTGAAGTATGCTCAGTATTCGACTGATGAAAAATTGTGTTTTTATCACCTTTTACCTTTTATGTGCTCTTTGCTCAAGGATGTTTTGACCTTCACTCACACTTGAAGATTTTCTTCCAATTCCAAAATCCAGATGAAATGAACGCAGCCAAATTCGCTAGCTAATAGGCTAATATTAACATTAGCAATCTACTGGCAAGCTAGCAAGCTCAAGTCTTTCTCTAGACTTTGAACAATGAATAACAATAATAAAAGAAATCTAAGCTAAACCCTTTACAACAATATATACACAGACAACCATTAAAATTCACTGTTTTTGTATTCCTTGGTCGACCTGTTGCTTGGTCGTCCATGTTGTTGTACGAGCTATTCTCAATGCTTGTGCACAAATGTTAAGTAGTTTGGGTTGATCCTTGCCTTAGAAATTGAGATGGTAAGTGCTTTTTGTAATTTTTATTATATTTTAGTGAAACTTGTGTACACTGGATGTACATGCTTTGACATAAATTTGTTCTGTTTCAAATTCCTGAATGGTACAAGCCTCTTCTTTAATTTAAGTCTCCAACCATGTGTGTGCAGTAAATAGTAATTATATTTGATATTTAGATATTGATGCTTTTATATGCACCAGCAACAAGGACTGGACTAGTACAAAATAGGTGGAAATTGCCCAACAGTGGGGGCAAAGTGGAAAGGGTTAAATTGAAAGGAATGACAGATTGCATTGGCTACATAGTTGAGGAAATGGTAGAACCTCAGGTCACTGCTGACTCCAGTGGGACCAGGGTGGCTGGCATCTTGCATGTGGGTAATATGACACCCCTCTTGGCCTTATCCACCCAGTTGTGTCATGTAGACTGTTCTGTCCTATCGTTAAAGAAAGAGCAGGGTGCATGATATATCTGCCTTTAACAAGTTGCATTTGTGCTGATATCTTCCCATCTTTAAACCACTCTAATGTTAATGATGGCCACTTCACAGCAGTATGTTTGCACAGTGCGTCACTCTGCGTCCGTCACGCTACAATGACTCCATTTCCGGAAAAATTATGTCACTTGTGTTTTAGGAACTTGGATTTTATGCCAAAAAAAAAAAAAGAGCCATATATGTCATTTAATGACCCATGTGGCATTTAAACATGTTGTTTTAATGTTCTTACAGTCAAAATGTATACAATGTAATTTACGTGTAAATGAAAATTGAGGGAGGTCCCCGAGCAAAGACACCTGCTTTGAGTGGATAACCGAAGGGAATGAGTGTTTATAATCAAATTATATTCTGGTGGGTGGTCAGCTGTCACACATTCACAGTGTAAAATCATTGCTTGAAAATATTTGCTGATAGCTCAGACACAAGAGCTTTTATTGCACATTTAAATCATGTAAATTTGACATTTAACTTTGCCATTTGGCTTCACCTTTCAGGCTGCGACCACATCTAGTAGATCCCGGCCTGGACCAATATTAGCTTTTGTCCATCAGCAGAAACACCTTGTTATTGAAAAAAGTCGGAGGTGAAGGGCCAAACTGGCCGAAGCAGACAGGAAGGGGACAGTAATGCAAGTAACCAGACATTACAACAGTGGTATGCAGAAGAGTATCTCTAAACACACAATGCGTCAAAACTATCTAATATTGGCTGCTGTAGCCTATCTAAGTGGATAGGCAACAGCAGCAGAAGACTTAATAAGACAGCCTAATACATGCCTTATAAAGTGTTCACTAAGTGTATTTTTAAAAAGCTCTGACAAGAGCAAATGTAGGCCTATCGCAAATCTCAATATTGCACTGCATGAAACTGCAGAACTGCAATTTCTTAGCCCATGGTACTTTCTTTCCCTCTGTGAAGCCTGGAAGGCAGCAGGTTTTAAAAGACGATTTAAAACTGGACCTCGTACTTGAGCTTGGCTTATCGCATGTCTCAGTATTGCTTTGGGTAGCACTTAGGTACGGGGCGACATTAGCTCAGGTGGTAAGAAGTGCGTGTGTCCAAGTGTCCCTGAACAAGACTAACCCCCAAATTCTCCTGACAAGTTGGTTGGTGCCACTCGGCGTTGGTGTGTGAGTGTGTGTACGAATGGGTGAATGAGAAGCATCAATTGTACAGTGCTTAGGATAAAGGTGCTATATAAATGCCAACCATTTGGCAGTAGTAGCATATGATTGTAATAAATATTTTCCAGGTCATGAGGACCACTATCAAATAAAGTGTTAACTCGCTTTGCTTGAGCAAACTGCAAAGCTAGTCTAACCCACCTGCTCGTTTAATAGCCTTGGTGCTTTCTTCCTGCTACAGCAAAATCGTTTTTTTTTTTTAAATCAACTAAAAATCTGTGTGACTCAACCCCTGACTTTAGCCAACGTATCCCTGCCGCAAATTCCAGAATCGCACCACAGAATTAAACGTATACTGCATGTATTTTCTTCTGGCACACACAAAACTTCTTAACATCATAACATTTCCCCCCTAGTGGTTGTTATTGCTGTATTTATATTTCTATAATAATAAAAACTGTGACGTAAGAAAACATCTAAATGGTGATGCCAGCGCCGCTAGTGAGAACAGAAGTTTAGATGCTAATCAGCCTCTTATTTGCAAAAAATGGCAATAGAACTCTATTGTGACACTCGTGGTTTACAACCCTCACCTCGCATATTCTAACAATATCCTTGATATAATTTCTCCACATCAAAAAATCATGTGCCAATATAAGAACAGAAATATACAATTCCAAATTTTCGAGAATAAATACATTGTTTTTTTTAAATATTTTTATTGCATGTCTGACTACATACTTAAGAAATATATGTTTTTTTTTTTTGCTAATTACTTGATACAAGCATATTTATGGAACCAAATATCCCACCTGGTTATGAAGCTATGACTGTTTTCTGACTAATGTTTATTTAGTTATCCGTCCAGCCATCTTTGAGAAAACTATATAATTCCCAGGACTATAACTAAGCAATTGACATCTTGAACTAATGGAAAACATTTTTATTTTCTTGTCTATGGTTTCCTACCCTTTCTAACAACGTATAATGTGTGCATTTTACATGCTGAAGAGGAGAGCATCATAAGGTGATGTCTAGGCTTTGCAGACTTCAAGCAGTCATTGTATGCAAAGGATATATCACCAAATATCTTTAACAATGGCTTTTTGCTAAAAGTTTTTAAAGGGACATTGACAACATTTGGTATCCATGGTAAAACCAGTTCATTAATCACTTGGATAAAGAGGCTCTTTATTTCAGTGTCTTAAAGTGAAATTAATACTCAACCAGGAAACTGCTAAAAACATTGTAATTGCTTTGACAATGCCTCATGTAACAGATTCTTACAAACCACAGTGGTGTTCATTAAATGCAGTGTAAAATTTAACTGTTCAGCGTTTCAGCGTACCCTGCTAAAAAAAACAAGTTACAGCTAGGTTTTGAAACCGCTAGTAGCTGGTTGACCAGTTAGACAAGCTCCATACTCAGCATGGTTTGACCAGTTCAAGCTATGTTTTGAAACAGCTGGTAGCTGGTATTTCAAACTGGTCAGAAGTGGATTTTACACCAGGGTAAATATTCCTTATGTTAACTTCCCTCTTTCTCTCTGTGTAATGTAAATATCATCTACAGCCAACAAGCACAAGTGTATGGTTGCATGAATGTGTTCACATCATGTGTTTAATTAAAGTACCATCTTGGCTGTCTACACTAAAAAGCACATGACAAACGTATTTTCCAGGAACAGTACATTGCAAAAACAGTATATTAAACACACATACTGTATCTTCGAATATCTTTTGTACAGTATAGTATTTGCTTATAGCAATGAAATGAAATTAAGTGATTACTAGGTACTTATTTTTCTTAAAAGTAGTCTATTTTGGAGAAAGAAGACTAGTGACAACCAACAATGTTGTGGAATATTGTAATAATGGGTAACATATCAAACCTAATTAAGACGCTTTTAAAATTTTAGATGCTTGCTTTTTCGTATTTGTTCCTGCGCATGCATCATACATTTGAATACTTAGCGGAATTGTCACACCTGACACCACCAGTGGAAAATAGCATACAGAGGAGCAATTACAGAATGGAAAATCATTGAATCGGTATTGCTATAAAAATGCCATCATGAAAAGGTATCTAATATGGCAGAGACAGTCTAAGATAGTTACTGTATAAAGGCATGGCGAGTGACATGTAAGACATATAATTAGTACACTGGGAAAATGTATTTGAATGTGCAAATATACAGTAAATATGCAGAGAGATTCACATGCAACGCTACTATTTTTAACAGAAAAACATGTGCTTTAATATTGATGGTATCTGGCAGGTGTCCAATACAGGAATAGGGTCAAGATAGCTAGGAGATTGATGTACATGGGTAGCATTATGCCAGCCACTTAATGTTATAACAACTTCAAGAAGGGTTAAGAATGAGGGGTGCAGATTATTACATTTGAGAAGTGGTGAAAGGAAAGGAAGAGACTGGGAATAGAAAGAATTTAGAAAGGAATTAGTGATGGGAATAAAACCAAGAATAATCAAGGGTGAATAAGTAACATCAAAAGGAGCACATGAAAGAAGACATGGGGACAGAAGTTATTGTGAGTCGTCTTTTTGTTTTATTACACCATACTGATGATAAGATGTGCTTTGCTCCAAAGGATCTCTCTCACCTAATATGATACACATACACTCACTGAACACTTTATTAGGAACACTGTACTAATACTCGGTCGGGCCTCCCTTTGGTCTCAAAATAGCCTCAATTCTTCATGGCATGTATTTCACAACACATTCCTTTGAGATTCTGTTCCATGTTGACATGACTGCATCATGCAATTTCTGCAGATTTGTCAGCTGGACATTCCTGCTACAAATCTCCTGTTTTCATGCTACAAATCTCCTGTTCTACCACATCCCAAAGGTGTTCTATTTGATTCAGATCCAGCTTTTCTGCTCACCACAATTGTAAAGAGTGGTTATCTAAGTTACTGTAGCCTTTCTGTCAGCTCAAACCAGTCTGGCCATTCTCTGTTGACCTTATCATTAATTAAGTAAATAACAACATTTAGATTATTGTACCCGATACAAAAGTATAGGTATAGTATATTTAGACTTTCTAGTTTTTGAATTTCTATAGCAAAAGTGTGATTGACAATGTCAATTTGACGATTGACAATTTGCAATACAGCAAGGCCTCTCGTGCCTTTTTGCTTATATAAATAAACATATAAAGATATGTTGCCTGAAATTGCTGTTACATTGTATTCAGTATTTTGTTAAGCATTGCGTCATAATTGTTTACATAGTGCTCAGGATGATTTTTGTAAATTCAAGGTAATGTCAACTGATTGATTGCATAAGTTGATGCAATTTATTTAATGAAATTTAATGAATCATTACTCATTTTTAAATGCAACAACCTTTTGTTTTTAATAATAGCTTAAATGTGCACTTGGTTCAATATGGAAACTACCAAGAATGTTTAAATAAAAAGGTTCTTCTGTCTCCTTAAAAAAAACTATACAAATAATATAGAATTGAACTGAACCTGAATTGTCATAGTCTACAGTTGATAACATCTTGATTAAATCATTTTTTTATATAAAGCTATTTTTCCAAGCTAAATGTTAGTGAGCAAAATGTTGCATTGCATGAGGCTGCACCGAAATCATTCCCTCGCAAAACAAATTTATGTTGTAGCAGAAGACATTTTACATGTCTTTACATCAGAATTGGAAAATGGCATTTAAGGGCTGGATTAGTTTAAGACCAGTGCCAATGAGCAGCATCGGTGGGCAGCAGCACTACTGCTTATGGAAAACGTTTTCTAAATAGTACCTCAAGAAACCAATTTAGTCAGAGCCAGTAAATCACAGAGAACATGAGCCGTCGGGTAAAGGTTAGGCTTGGGCTGGGCGAGGTAAGAGGAGAGAACAGGAGGAAGAGGGTAATGCTATATACGTATGTGATGCGGTGTAATGCGGAGCCTCTGCATGGGACTGAGGAGTGAGAAGAAATGGGGCATCCTAGTGACAGTAAAATAGAGAAAGATAAGAGAAAACTAAGAGGAAAAGATGACGGGTTGTTGTGGTTGTCAAAAAAATGCTGTATCAATTACCATGTAACATTACAGTTCAAACTGCATATGAACAGGACTACAGTGAAGGATAAGGTTGCTTGAAAACTCCTTACACCTACATAGCCAGCTGGTCACGATACACCAGAATAGATCACGAGGAAAGAAAAGCATAAAAGAAGAATTTAGTTCTGGGAGACATGGAGTTACAGCACAGGGTCAGACCCAACTTGGTATGGGCATACATTTTTAGGCCATTCTATCCTCTTCACATGGTTCTTCTCCCTCTTATTCTGTTTTCTGCCTTTCTCAGATTTCACATGGTGATTGGTGACACCAATCACAGTTAAAAATGATGGGATGACCTTCTGTAGAGGAGTCCGGAAGACCATAATAATTAATTTAATCAGATGTCTTTTGAGTTTTGAGTTAAAACAAAGCCTTCTTCAAATAACATTGGACACACCTGCAGTAGAGTATATGGCATCTGGTAATCATGATCTTCCTTGGCTTCAATTAAGATGATTATAGGTTTGCAGCTAATCCCTTTGCAAGTAAAGATGAATAGAAATGACTTCATGTCAAATATTACCAATGCATTTTCATTTAATAGATTTCATATTTTTATGCTTGGACTTTCTAACCTTCGACACAGCATCGGTACACTCTCTTTGATGCTATAGTGGTTTAGCTACTATCTGACTGGTGTCAAGTTAATATCAAATTACAAATAGCATTATCTTTCTGATATACAGACGAATATGTTATTTTGTCGTAAGTCCTCAGGCATGGAGGTTATTAAAGATGCTCTTCAAGGATCAGTATTGGATCCAGTGCTTTTCACCATTTATATTAACAATACAAACCGAGCAAAGCATAATTTCAAAATTAATTTATATGCATATGGTGCTAATTGTGCCCAAAATAGTCCAAGCCTTCCAAACACCCTGCTCTTAGAGAACCACACATGATCCTTAAAGCTTCAAAAACTGAATGCATTTACTATGTTACCAATACCAGGTAAGATACAAACTGTCACATTAGAGGCTAAATGTACTAAATGGGTATCATCATGTTAGTACTTAGGTTTTGGGTTTAATGAAACACTCATCTGAAAGAAACTGAAAGTAAAGCTGAACAGAAATAACTAATAAATAAGTATTGTTTTGCTTTTGAGGCCAAAATAAATAGCTTTTTATCGACATTTTTACCTACAGAATACTGTGGTCACACACAGTACATGCATGCTGCCTCAACCTCATCAACCTCAATAGGGGTTTCCCAGTCAAATAAAGGATAACTTGGTACATCAACGGGGATGGGCTATAATTTTCACATTAAAAAAATGGTAGAAAGAGCCATTTCACAATAGCAGTGTCAAGAGTATCATCTGGCAAAAGAAAATTGTGTCCATGCTTATACATGCAGCTGTCATTACCACCTGTTCCCCTTTCCATCTTCTTCCACTGACACATTTTTTTCCCGTGGTCTCTCCCTCTTTCCAAATTGTAACTTACAAATATGTATTTTGCCTCTTTGAGAGACTTAATTTCACAGTACTTTCAGAACTTGTAACATTTGCAATGAATGTCTAAGTAAACAAAAACTGTAAATTCTGTGTATACATTTTGATCTTTGATTTGCATAAAACATTGTATTAATTATGCCTCCTGTTACTCATCATTTCTGCATGATGCTGGTTCTAAAACATAATGTCCATAGATTTTTACAGTGACAGGAATATGGTTATATTTTAATGTGTCTTACAACTGCATATTGATAGGAAAAATGATGTGCAACAATTGACCAGCATAGTAAGCACTTCATTATGCAATAGTATCTAATTTGCATGCTCCAATAAAAATCTGAAAATCCATTGATACCTTTGTATTTACATTTTCAGGGAACTTTTCAATGCATGTTTTTTGCCTAAACTCTTTTCACATTAAACATGCTTGCATAGCCTTACATCCCTGTATGATTTATTTTCTATATAACAAGATCTAATCCTTTTATAGTCTTGAAAACCATACTGACTCACTTTGAGTCTAGACAAAATATCCACGTGACTGCATCGACTTCTAAGCTTAAATTCACATAGCACACATTAATGGATATTTAATATGGGATACACATTTAAGTACTTTACAATTAATTCAGTAATAAAAGTCATAACTACCAATGAGATCCAATTTTACTGCAGTACAGTAAAATATTTAAAATTAATACATGGCCTCACTAAAAATATAACCATTAAAGCTAAATTACTATTCATATTGTAATGATTATGCAATGTTCGTGCATTCTTTGGCCTTATGAAAATTATCAAAATGTTGTAATATTTTGACTAATTGCACTGTATATCATGTTAGTGGTGCATCTAAATGTTTTTATTTTAGAAAAAGCTTGTAATTGTTTGCCGCATTCTCCAGTCTGCAGCATTCTTCAAGAAGCCTCCCAATTTTGTTTAATTCATGGACCTTACCTGGTTCCTTAGCTTCAGGCATAGTTGCTTTGTATGTATGTCTCTACCCTCTTACTGCCTCTCGCCCTCTGCGAGTAGTGCAGTTTCTCGTTTAGTTTACCTTTTTTAAATGTTGCACTCTCTCTCCCTCCCCCTTTCTGTCTCTCTCTCTCTCTCTCTCTCTCTCTCTCTCTCTAGCTCTCTAGCTCTCTATCGGAAACAGAGAAAGGGAGAGAGGAGAGAAGGGGAGGGTGAGACGAAGACATCTGAAACCAAGGGGGAATACAAATTCCACAAGGAAGCATCATGGCTGATAGGTTGGGCAGAGGAAGGCTATAAAACAGACCATAAAACTAAATGAATATTGAGAAAATGTAGGGAGGCTAACAGATTGCTAAAAACCTGTTGAATAGTGAATATGTCACACTGATACAATGCTTGATTAATGAAATTACCAGCCAATTGTGTTGTACTGTCTCCCATGACGAATATAAATATATAAAATGATGACTTACTCATCAAACTTATGCTTTCTGACATCTTGAGTGGCACAGGAAGCATGCTTCTTGCACAACTGAACATCGCACACTGACGTGGCCAGAACTAACTGAGATTATACCATAGTCTAATAGAGGTGCTCTAAGATATTTACACTCACTGAGCACTTATTTATTTATTGGTATTTATTAGACTTATTTTTTTTTACTTATTGGTCTTTTGCTACTGTAGGCTATCCACTTAAACATTTGGGCGTGTTGTGTGTTCAGAGATGCTCTTCTGCATACTTCTGTTGTAATGTGTGGTAACTTGCGTTGCTGTCACCTTCCTGTCAGCTTTGACTAGTCGTGCCCTTCTCCTTTGACCTCTCTCATCAACAAAGCATTTCTGCCTGCAGAACTGCAGCTCACTAGATGTTTCGTGTTTTTCACACCATTCTCTGCAAACTCTAGAGACTGTTTCCAGGAGATCCGCAGTTTTTCAGATACTCAAACCACCAATAATCATTTCCATGGTCAAAGTCACTGAGATCAGATAGCTGAACCTCTTGACCATGTCTGCATGCTTGTATGCATTTAGTTGCTGCCACATGATTGGCTAAATAAATATTTGCATTAACAAGCTGGTGTACAGGTGTCAGAGTCTTCTGAAAATTGAGGCCATAATTTCATTGTAACTGCATTATAGGTTGTCATAACTTTCAGATAATGTGACTACAGTATGCATGCATGCTGAGTTTATTATTGATAAATATTATTGTTTTTTCTATGCATTTTTCCATGCATTGGATAATGAATTTCTGATATTTTTGTGGCATTGTACAGTGTTCACCACCGAGTTTAACAACTTGTTTGAGACAAGTTGTAAGTAAATAAAATGCTTTCATTTAGTATAGAGAAATTTGCAATGGATGATTTTATAACACACAATGGACACATTGAGGCCTTATATGTCCCAGAGGTCACCATATGCAGCATGTTCAGACTAGACCATAGATACTCAAATCTTGACCTCAAATCCAAATCTAGCCCTGGTTTTTTAGGAATAAATAAAGGCAGACTCTGAAACTGGAAAAGACAAACTAGCCACAAGAACTGAAAAGGACAGGCTTAAATACAACACTGATTAACAGACAATGACAAACAGGTGAGAGACATGACAGAATGGCAGGAAGAGAATACATATAAGGAGTGGGAGGCGGAGACATTGAATGGAGAACAAGTGAAACGAATGATTGGGGATGAATGAACAGCAAGGCAGACTACAGAAAGCACAGAGGGTAACAAAAGGCAAAACGCTAGGGACTTGGACAGAAGAATACAGAGTGAAAAACGGAGAGAAGCACAGACAAATGGGAAAAAACAACAGGCACAAGGCACGGACGTGACAGAAGCTTGATTCATGTTTGATCCGAGTTCGGTGTGCCAGACGAACTGCTCTGACATGCACTGCAAGGCTCTTGTTTACATGACTCGTACAACAGGTCGGGACCACTCGTAAAGGTTGGCTCTAAAAAAAAATTCTAAATAAGGGAAAATTGGTGAATTGGTCACTCATTTTAAGAGATTTAATTGATTTAAAGGTACAATAGGTAAGATTTTTTGTGTTACAAGACCATTGTAAATCCCTTCCTATCATTGAAAAAGGCTCATTGACATGTTGACTCACCTTCTGCCAGTGTTTATAGTCCATAAATTTGGGTTTAAAAGAGTACATTTGTCGGCCTACACACGGAGATGGGGACGCAAAAAGCAAGAATCAAGAAAAACGAATACGAATACGAATACGAGTTGGGAAACTAGAGAAGATGAACTAGCAACAAAAAGCTGATAAACAGACAACGAGAAACGGGTGAGGCAAAAAAACAAAAAAACATGTGAGAGGCAAGATAGAAAGACAGGAAGAAATTCATACAAGGAGTGGGAGGCTGAGACACTGAATGAAGAACAGGTGAGATGATGGAGTAGGAATTAATTGGAAGACAGACTATGGTGGGTATCAGAGGGTAACAAGGAACAAAAACGCTAAGAACTTAGACAAAAACAGATACAGACAAACACACAACCTTACAAGAAGTCAGTGAGTTGGCCATTTAAAAAATAATTATTTGAAAAAAGCATCTTTTGCTTTTTGCAAATGTAAAAAATTTCACAAATTTAACTTCTAGTCTGTTTTGGAATTCTCACATATGTGGCTGTGCTCATTCACTCTTTGCCTTATTTCTCCATTGTTTACCATCTCATTCACAGAGGAAGTCCTCTCAGCAGTAGGATATCAATTATTTACAATATCATAATATCCTCTGTGTAGGGACTACAACTTCCACATTCCCACAGGAAAATTCTGCGACGTCCACCACGAATGACGTCTAACTTGGTAACTTCGTAATGGCGGGAGCAATAAACGGTCCCGTATAAGAGCAAGACACGTTCTTGGGATCTCTCTTCTGTCTCTTCTGCTTCTTCTGCTTCTTCTCTTCGACGCACCCTTTTAGGCCATTCGCTTCAGCTCATCTGCTCCGAGACTCGGACAGAGGCTGAATGCTGCACAGCGCAGTACCCGGCCTACGGACACACCTCGCGGTAACTTCGTGGCCTATAGCGAGTGGAAACTGGTGTACGCGGAACGCTACATGAGTTTACCCCTGCAAAGCTCACCAAAGAACAACTGAAGCGAACATCCTTCCAGCAACCGAGTGGACCAGACGACAACGCGCGGCTAAGACGCCCCAGCCTGCGCACCATCAAAGACTGAATAAGACTGATCTATAGCCGTGGTCTCCTCACAGGCAGACTCCCAGCTGAAGCTTTGACCACTTTCTTTTGCACACCTTTCCTACCAAAGGGGAGTGGCAAAATAAACTGGTAGTTTATAGCAGCCACTTAGATTTGCATGTAGCAGCAGCAAACGCAGATCGTAAGTAGGTACTGTAGAGTTAAATCCGACACCTGTTATAACTCGTAAACGTTCATTGCTTCTTTCTACACCTACTGAACCATCGTAAAGTATTGTATGTAGAAACTACATCTACATCATGTAATCTTTACAAGTATATTGCCACGCCCCAGTGTGCCTTACTCCACCTCTTCCCCAAGCAAGACAAGACCACTTGTGAGCTTACCACATCATTTAGAAATGAGACCACCTCTCCATTTCCTTCCTGATGACACAGCCATAAGGTTAAGCTTGGATACAGAAAGCTGCCCTAATTTGAAAATGTCCCCACATATTTCAGATGACAACCCTCGTCAGCAACCTGACTGTAGGGACTAGAACAATTGGTCAGTCTGAACAAGACTTCCAAAAAGGCTACAGCCTCTCCATCCTAGATCCCTACATCATCTGAACATTTTCATGGCTGGGCCATTCCTGTTGGTGCTCCACCTTCTGGACACCATCCAATAACTAACAAAACACCTGAACTAACAAAACGACTAACCCTTTCACCAAGGTTTCTTATGTTTTGTGACAATGTATTCACTGTTCGACCTTAGTGTTTCACATTGTTTGTATCATGTGTTTTAGACCAGTTTAGTTCATTGTTGATAAATGCCTGGATGTTTGTCAGTCAATTGTGAACTGTGTTACCGACCCAATGTACTTGACCTGTGGACTGTGAACTGACTTTTATGCTCTCAAGGAACACTGGCTTCAGCCGCATCCTGAGACCACAGGGGGGATGTAGGGACTACAACTTCCACATTCCCACAGGAAAATTCCGCGACGTCCACCACGAATGACGTCTAGCTTGGTTCAGCCAATCCCGTAATGGCGGGAGCAATAAACGGTCCCGTATAAGAGCAAGACACGTTCTTGGGATCTCTCTTCTGTCTCTTCTGCTTCTTCTCTTCGACTTCGTGGCCTATAGCGAGTGGAAACTGGTGTACGCGGAACGCTACATGAGTTTACCCCTGCAAAGCTCACCAAAGAACAACTGAAGCGAACATCCTTCCAGCAACCGAGTGGACCAGACGACAACGCGCGGCTAAGACGCCCCAGCCTGCGCACCTCTCCAGTACATTCACATTACCATCGCCGCTTCTACAAGGACAGCACGTCTTTTGGATTCAGCAATGCGTATGGACTCAGTAAGACAACAAACATTCAGGCATAGCCAGTGTTTAGTTTAGTCGAACTGTTTTTGTGAATCTGTGTTTCAATATTTACCATCCTACCATTGTAATGTGTTTGGTTAGCTACATATATATGTACGTGAATTGATTCGCCGTCTTTTGCGCATATATAGAGTAAAACGCGAGTAGTCCCTTCTCACAGCTAACTCAAACTCATTACCACACCCAGAACTCTAGCTTACCCAAGCTAGCTACTCCCACTTTTACCTTTCCTTTGTTCACGCGACACGCGCGCTTGCTCACGCCCACACACACGCACACACACACACCCTAACTTCCCCTACTAATTCCCGTTAGTTTATCTGTTCTGTGTTTGTACGTTGTTTAATAAATATATTTTATTAAACCCCGGTGTCCGTTTTGGAATCACAAAGACATGAGAGCCGAGTAAAAGCAGTCTTTCGAAGAACTTCCAACCTTCAGGTTATCGGTGTGTTCAATCATTAATATTGGTTATTTTAATTATTAATTGAAATACTAAATTTGTGGTTGGATATTTCTGATAACAGTAATTTTATGAGACTGATTACTTTTTGCAGTTATACTGCTACATAACATTAACTGGCGCCCCGGTTTCGTAGAGAGTAAAATCCCTACGTTATTTGGCGGCCCGTGCGAGGACCCTACATAATTTGGAGCCCTGTGCGAGGACCCCTACATATTTTGGAGCCCGTGCGAGGACCCCTACATCTGAGACTTCATCACTTTCTGTGACCAATGGTAGCTGGGGAGGGGAACATAGACCTGACCTTACAGAATCATTTTTGGAAGATCCTCTTAGGAGGGTTAGTTCTAACGTTCAGTTCAAGGTCCTGCATAGGATATACTTTTCCAGAACCCTTAATACTACAATGGAACCCAGTCCATTAATTGCCATTTTTGGAGTTCCCAGGGATTTGGTTGGCCTTAATAAAGGAGAGTGATGACATCACTTATAGCCCAGAGACACATATTCTTCTTTGTGCAAAAGTCCTCTTCTTGGTTGGAAGATTTTATGTCTTGTCTTACATTTTTTTTTACATCATCTACAATAGTATCCTTGTCAGTATCCTTAATAGAATCCTGTAATTGATTACTGTATGTCAACACACTTTCCTCCCTCATCTTGCAGACTGTGTTTCAGTCTGTTAATGTAATAACTTGGGGAGTCAAGCAAAGTAGGACAAGCAACAGAGTTTGAATTGTTGTTATGTCAGCCTTATTCTACGTAATGCATTTATTTTGTATAAGGTGTGGGTTTTTCCCGAAGGGTTGGGCTTGTACGGGGGAGGTGTTGCCTCAGTGGAAGAGTTAGATGTGAGTATGTTGGTGGGATGTGGTAGTAAAAAAAACTAAAAAGTGGAGCACGTGTTCTTATGTTGGCTCACTAAGGATATTGTCTGGACAACATGCTTTCCAATAAAAATATTTATGGAAAAAATGTGGGGGTTGACATCACCAACTGTAGCAAATTAATCTTCTTCTGAGCTCTGCAACATTTGGATTATAAAAACGATTCAATGTTCATCATTAAAAAATTCTATGGCTGGTTAAAGTAGATCACCCCTTGCGACCAGGCCACTATATCCAGAACACTTATCCAGAACACTGCGGCTCAACTTCTTAAAAACCATTCTTGACCTTTATTTCTCAGGTCTTGTATACATGTAACTAAATGTATTTTGTATAAAATAAATGAGATTATAATCCAACCATATGCAGTATACAGTATTAGAATGATAATGGTAAACTCAGAATGGTAATCTACCCAGGATAGCAAACTACTCTGACAGTTACCATTAGATAGATTGATAGGTTAACTAAATCTGATAATGAGGCTTTGTTGTTTAATCAATGTAGCATTTCTTCCTGCACAGTTATTTACATTACTCTTACATTTTTGCTATTATCCAGAGTGAATTAATCACTTATATCATTTTACAAACAACCTATTTATACAGCTGAATATGAATTGAATTACTTACCTTGTTCAATGTCAGTGCTCCACCTGGGAATCTAACCAGCGATTGTAGAGTTATAAGCTGTGTTGCCTAACCATTACACTAACTGCAACCACATTATGCTGCACTGCAACCATGCAACTATATGCCAGCTCATAAGATTTATTTGGCATGCTTGAGGACTTCGAGGATTTACACTTGGCCTGGACAGCAGAGAATGCTTCCCCAAGAAGAGCTGTGAAAACTTACACACTGCTGGCTGAAGAGATGGTGACAAGTTGCGATGAAGGCCACATTTTAATATGAGATTCAATAGTAATCGCAGAAGCCCTGAGGACTAGCTGTCAGATAGAAAAGCCCTGTGCTATTTACAAATTGTTGCAGTGAATTTTTGACTCATGAATATTTCATCCTTGTTGGATTCAGACAAGTTACATTGCATAGCTACAATACATTTGTGAAGATGTATTACATGAATGTACATGTATGAATTACATATGGTAATTCAATATTTTCACAATATTCTTAAAGGCTGGGCCTGCTCAGTAACAAAGGACATTTTAGTGCCAGTTACTGTATATAACATGGTCACAATATATATTATGTTTTAAATACAGTTAATGCAAGTTGACTGCAAGAGTGTGAGCCTGTGAGGTGGATCCATAAATCAGTATAGCTTGCTTTCCTTAGTTAATGTTTGCTGTCCTTTGGTGCAGTTGCTACATTGTATAGCCATAATTAAAAACATATTTCTGCATATGCAAAAAGTGAATCTAGGTTTATAGCTATGATTACTGAGTGGTCTCAATTTAAATCTGACTGAAAAATAAAATAAATGTTACTTTAGTATAAACATGTTGTCATTCAAAACTGCATTGGAGAAGATGAAATCAGCATTGAAAGATAAGGATCAAGTATTGAATTCAGGCCAATGTCTTTTCATCGCCTCGTGATTTGTTATAAGTCTGGCTGTAATTTTGATTTCTACTTTCTGAGAAAGTTCACAGTAAGACAGGAAGGAGGAGGAATACTGAAGATGAGGCTATTCTGGTCCCTGCAACTTGAGATGTGGGGGTGGGGGGTGGGGGTGGGAAGCTACATGCAGTGGCTGCTTGAGGGCACAAGAAGGGTATCAAATAAAAAAACTGGTGTTTATTAGGGTATTTATATTTTAATGACAATGATAGTTAGCAGCTGTCAGACTGCATTCTTATCTTGTCTTGGCCCAATTAATATTCTTGATGGATGAAAATATTTACGTATTTGTGTATATTCACAACTGGTTTAATACATTGCACAAACACCCCTGGCAAAGATGACAGCCATCAGTACTTTCCTATAACTTCTTAGAATCACTGATATGCCTGGGTTTGTGCCTATGTACCCCCCCTCCCCCCTCTTCAGTTCAGACCACAGGTTTTTTTTTTACTTAAACAGTTGTGTGTGGATTTTGATGGATTTCGGTGTTTGGAGAAAGTCCTGGTACGGGTCAATTCTCTGTGCTATTGATCTTAAATCTTTTTGAGGCTTGGTTTTCAGGATAACTATGTCCATCATCATCCAAATCTGGTCTGGTTACAACCCTAAGTAGAGTGGCTATTCATCTGCTCACTATGTTGCACACAATTGAGTTTACTCATTCAAATGTTGTTTGTATTTGCTTCAGACTCAAGCATAACCCATTCGATTTCACGCAGAGCGACACAAGCTAATTTCTAGGTAAGAGGTCCCTTGTCCACAATTTAATGAAGACAGATGTCAAATTATTGCTTTCTCCCATTTGAACAGTTAATGAAAAATATTTGAGCTAATTTACTTGACTTCCATTCCTGTTGAATTGAACCCAATAGCTTCTGGCAGGCTGATGCTTTTCATCTGTGTTCTCTTTTCATTTTGTGGCATGATGATTAGATACTGATTGCTCTGTGGCATGGGATTATTTGACATGAGTTCTCAAGCCATCCTCGTTAATTTTTATATTATAGGCTCCTACCTTTTTTCTCTCTTTAATGAATAACTTGTCTACCACTCTCCTCTAATCCAGAACTACCTGAGTCTGGTTAGATACTGTTTGTTCTCTATGTTTTTTGATGTATCTCAATATTTTATTTTTAAATCCAATATTTGGATTTGCTCAAGTCTTTCTGCATCAGAAAATTATCCACTACAAGGAGTCTACTACAAACTGTTAATAACTGAAAAGGTGTCAATCTTAATTAAATCTATGGAAGCTCCTCCTTTTCTCAATTTGTGAGCTTAAAAAATGTTTGGATTTTTCTTGAAAGCAGAGAGGAGTTATAGACTGTAGCTAATTATAGTTTTGAAACTTAAACCGTTTTGCATGCAGCAGATGGAAAAGGAATATGATTATGTATAAATACATACAGTATGGGGTGAAGGATGAATAAAGTTTCTGTGATATGACGTATACACAAGTGAAACAGATCTTTTGGGGAAATGTTTGAAAGCCAGAGATTCAAAACTATCTAAAGATACAGTAAACTAGAAATATTCATAACTCATTTCACAAATAATTATGTTCAGAATCAGCTGAGCATTATATTGTAGGGTACAATGGTTAAAGTTTGGGGTTGGGTAATCTGATGCTAGATCTGCACGGCAACGTCACCCTGCAGCTATATATCAAGACTGCCTGGGGCCACTCTGGGAGCCCCTTTCCTTGGTGTCCTGCTGAGATTCTGGGAGCACGACATCGCCGTTGACATTATTAAGAGTATGTTCCAGCAGGTTCATCTCTTACCGTGGCTCCTCAAGTTTCTGTGGTACGACATGAGGAGAGAAGACCCACCTGCTATCTTTGAGTGGCAGGTGCTACCTTTCGGAACCACATACAGCGCTATATTCGCACTCCAGCTGCATGCACAGCCCACAGTGTGCCTGATGACGACATCCTGTTCTCTGTGGAACAGCGTTTTTATGTGGACAACTGTCTAGAGAGCCTGCTGAACCCAGAGAGCGCTAGACAGCAGGTTGACCAGCAGAGAGCTACTGGCATCCGGCGGGTCGAGCTGTGGCAGTGGGCCAGCAAATGTGCCATCAGTAGTTGGGCATCTGCCACGAGAACTGAGGTCAGACACCCAGGAACTGTGGCTCGCACAAGAGAAGACAGATTCACCAGAATCCATGCTCGGCCTCAGTTGGCACTGCAATACGGACACACTGGGTTATCAGCACAGAGCAGTTAAATATAGAGCGCCAACTATGAAAAAAACATATATAAAGTGCTAGCGAGCCAGTGCGGCCCCCTGGATATTATCTTGCCATATACAACGCGGGCGAAGTTGCTGGTCCGACCCCTGTGATGATGAGAAGATGAGAAAGGAAGGGTTCACCTGGCCTTCATTATGGTGAGATCGAGAGTGGCTTTGCGCGGCAGTCACAGGTGCACAGCTGGCCAAGCTAGTGGTAAAGGAGCTGACTCTCAAGATTGTACATACCTCCCTATGGACTGTCTCCACAACAGTGCTGACATGGATTCAATCAGAATCATGTTGCTTTAAGATCTTAGTAGGCATGCGGGTGGCTGAGATCCATGACCTCACAGACAGAAAGAGGCTGGACTCTACGAGGCCTTATCGAACCCAACAGCTGGAGCAAGGGCCTGAAGTTTCTTTTCCAAATCCCCAGCATTGGTCAGTGAAGCCAAACACTCCCCGAAGAAGAGTTCGGAGAGTCCACCTTCTGCGGCATCGTGCCATCACTGCCCAGTCCTCATGCACCCAATGTCTTCACACCACCTGGAGAGAGCTTGCTGGAGCTCATTCAGGAGCAACACGGAGCATCTGGTGATGACACACCACCAACAGCAGCCAATTATGAGCACGCCGAGATGCCCACAGAACTCCTAAAGTTAGGAAAGACCGTCTCATCCACTCTCTCCCCACAGCTGAACAGGACAAGTGGACTGATCCAGGTCGGTGGGAGTGTTAGCGGAGATCCGTAGAGCCATATAGCTCTTTCAAGGTTGGGAAGCCATACACCGCTACCAAAAAAGTTGCCCTGAATTCCGCTGATGGAAAGACATCACATCACGGTTCCCAGAATGGCGGACCTACGAGCAGCCTACACCTTCACAAGCCAGCGGTCCGTTCTACAGGGATTGATTGTTTCGGACCATTTCTTGTCAAGATGGGGCGGCATTCACTTCGGCGGATGCTGGGAGAGGGAGATGCATTCCGTAAAGACAGCCCTGTTCAGCTTTGTTGGGTCTCAGCCAGTGACAGAGGAAGTTATCCAAACTGTCCTCATCGAAGCAGTGGGCATACTGAATGCCAAACCCCTCAGCTACGTGTCCTCCAGCATAGAAGGCCATGACCCTGTGACCCCTAACATGTTGCTGATGGGGAAGCCAGATCGGTCACTGCCTCAAGTGGTCTACCCCAAAACTGAACAGCTGAGCAGACACTGCTGGAGACATTCCCAGATCCTGGTGGACCACTTCTGGTCGGGATTTGTCCGGCATTACCTCAAAAGCCTACAGTCCCGCCAAAACTGGCACATCTCACCAGCCGATCTTGGAAAAGGTGCAGTTGTCATGCTCGTAGACCTGCAACTTCCTTGAGAACTTTGGCCCATCGGGAGAGTCCCCAAGATCAACTGGAGCGCTGATGGCTGTGTGGGATCAGCGGAGGTCAGCATCAAGGGCCGGACCTACACTAGACTGGTGGCTCGGCTGTTCGTCCTCCCTGCCATCCCACACTCCTGTGAAGAGGACACCGCAGCCTTTCACGGGAGAAAATCACACTAAGCAATTTGGGGTTGGCTGTATGAAAGGCTGCTCCACCTCTCACGAGACAGCACCAAGGCAGGAACGGGGAACATTAGCAGACTGTATTAATTAGTTTAGTTGTTCAGTACTACCTGGAGCAATCACATTAATTTAGTTTGTGCATACCAGCTCCAGGATGAGAGTACCTGTGTGCGTTCATGATAACGTAAGTTACGTATAATTACTGTGTAGCATTTTACTTCACTATGTTCGTGCCCTAGGAATTGCTTGTTGGTTTTAGCCTTTCATGTCTGCTAGCAATGGCGTGCGGTTATAGTTTACGAATTTATATATTGCTACCCTACATACTTGTACTGTAATTACTGCCACTACTTACCAACTTCATCTGCAGCAATAGGAGGATTCATTGTAAGAAGTATCCACAACTATGATTTTGATACAGCTTGTTAGCTAGATATTACTTACTCATCGCTTAGTTGCCCTCCCAGACCCCTTGGCTATGGATACTCCAATTCATTCTCCTATTGCTGCAGACGAAGTTGGTAAGTAAGGATGTAGCAAAGTTCAAAGTTATTTTTGATCCCATTCGCAGCAGCAAATCTCGATGATGTTTGGCATGGGTTGTAAAGTATTGTAAAAATAAAATGTATTATTTGACAAAGGGAACCTGGATAATTCTTGTTTCATTTATTTAATCAAACTCAAACCCCTGTGTCACCCCTGTTATTTATCTTTTCTTTTGGTAGGTAATGGAGCATGAACTGCTCTTTTAAGGTCCTGCCACAGCATCTCTAATGGTTTCAAGTCAGGACTAGACCACTTGTAAACTTCATTTCTTTTTATTTTCTGTCAATTGCTTTAGTGTCTTGGATGAGTAGTCATGTTTACATGCAGAATATTTCTTCATTACGAATAATTTGTTCCGATTGAAAATGACAAATGAACTGATCACATGCACGCTGAATCAATTGATCTGATTAATGTTTTTTACATGGCCCAATCATTATTTTTCTTTCTTTCTTTCTTTCATAGGCACAGTACACATTGATCGACATCACTGTTCTGTGATATAAATGTACGCCTATTTCCACCTGCTGTCCATGGGCAGGCTGATGTTAACACATTAAAGGAGCACTGTCACACTTGTTTTAGTTGAAATTATTTAGATTAAATGCTAAAATTATGTGTGTAGGCATTTTTTAAATCACTGTCAGTGTTGCTGTTTCCTAGATATGGGGCAAAACTTCTCAAAACAGCAATGTCACTGGATGTGTTTGGCTTGAATCTCCAGCCTGTGTTTCCCAGAAGGTTATAGGCACTCAAACTCCACCCTTGGATGCACAGACTGGTTTATGGATGGCCACCCATCCAGGCGATCACATGACACTCCCACAAAAATATGGTAATGTTAGCGTACAGAAATCACAAAACCTAATTTGGCTAGCCTGAGCGATGTGACTTCACTGAGTTAGAGGACAAGTTTTTCCATTTTTACGAATAAATACAACCTTACAGTTTTGAACCAGAATTTACAGAGGAAGAATGGCATGAGTGAGAGAGACAGGCAGTGGAAGACAATGCAGACAAAGCTAAGGGAGAGAAGAGAAGTGGGAACAGAAATTGGTGTCAGTGTGGGAACTATTAACCCACGCCCAACGTTACCATGATGGAGAGCCTTTGCTGCTGTATTAAAAGAAGAAATGTATCTTTTCCTCTTTTAACACTAATAAAGTATATTGTGTAAACTGCAACCAAACCAAGTGAAATAACCAAAATCATTACCCCTCTTTTAGATAGCATATAGCCTAGCATTTTTTCTTAAGAAATTGTAAGCTATGAAACATTGTTGTCAATGTAAAGTAAGTGAAAGTAACTAACACTTTATATTTGGTAGTATCAGTCCAAAAAACTGTTTCATCTCTGTATTTCTCTGCAAATTGTAATCTTGTCTTCCGAATCATACTACTGATGGGTGATTTGAATCTTGTGGGATAGCATCTATATTGCTGCTCTCTAAGTCTTATTTGAACAGTTGATTGAGATACCTTCACCCCTGCCATGTGGAGATTGTTTGTGATGTCACTGACTGATTTTCTTCACAGCTTCTGCTTTCCTTGGTCAACCTGTTCAATGTCTGTTGCTCATTACGCTAGCAGTTTTTTGTTTTTAGGACATTCCAAATTGTTGTACAAACTATCCCCATGGCTCTGATCGATTCCCCCTCTTTTCTAAGCTTCAAAATGGCAGTCAAAGGTTCTAATACTTTTTCTCACCTAGAAATGGGATTGTCGGATAAAAAGGTGATATTTTCTAAGTTGTTTAATAAGTCTAGATAAAATACCAGGAAAGAAAAGCTGAAATTCGGATCTGTCATTTCATGTACATCTTTTAACCTCAAACTCAATTGTCTTCAGTGTATAGAAAAAACAAAGCAATTGACCTTGCTGTTCCAATACTTTTTGAGGTGACTGTAGGTATGTACAGTTAATTCGCGGTTGTTTGATTGGCATTTCCGTAAGCCTATCGGCCTTCACAGAAATGCTGGCCTGATAAGTAACTATTGGACAAAAAGGTTGACGTGTTACAGCGAAAAACGTCTACGTCTAAATAGAGGACTTCCTTTGGAGGACTTCCAAGGAATCTCTTGTCTATCTAGCCTCTCTAGCCACTTAAGTGAATACTTCTGAGGAAGACCATAAAAACACCTTTGGCTGCAATATAGAGGGCATTTTCATTGACGTGACCCCATTTTATATCACTGAGCATCTAAAAATATTCTCAAACAAAATATTTTATTATTATTCAGTATGCTTATGAATAAGGAACAAGCCTGCTTTTGAAAAATAAATACCATGTAAAATTGTGGAATGTGTTTGACTTGTTGATGGAGGTTGCATATTTGACAAAAGCTTAAGTCAATGGACCTCAATCAATATATTAGAACACAGTATGTTATTACTGTTATTATAGTACTTTTTTCACAATCTTCTCGACCTGTTGCTATCTGACAAGAGTACAAGGAGAGGGAGAGATAGGGGGAGGGTGACAGGTGGGGGGGAAGTGCAGTTTATTTCAGGATAAAAACTGTTGTATACTTTAATAAGCAAAATACAGTATTAATACCTTAATAATAATATCTTTTGGAGATATTGTCATCAAATTTTAAAGGGCGTTTTATCTCCATTGTATTTATAAGCGGGCCAGGTACCGTCACAATAATCTGTATCTACTGAAAAATAGAAAATATTTATAAATATATCCATCCATCCATCCATCCATTATCTTAACCCACTTATCCTCAACAGGGTCGCAGGGGGCTGGAGCCTATCCCAGCATACATGGGGCGAAAGGCAGGAATACACCCTGGACAGGTCACCAGTCCATCGCAGGGCACACACACCATTCCCACGGGCAATTTAGACTCTCCAATCAACCTAACCTGCATGTCTTTGGACTGTGGGAGGAAACTGGAGTACCCGGAGGAAACCCACGCAGACACGGCGAGAACATGCAAACTCCACAGAGAGAGGCCCCGGCCGACTGGGATTCGAACCCAGGACCTCCTTGCTGTGAGGTGGCAGTGCTACCCACTCCACCATCCGTGCCGCCCTTTAATAAATATTATAAATAGAAAACAATCTTCCACTTCCACTGTGTGTGAGCTTCTGTAACTTTATTTTAGTAATACTTAGAGTAATTCTGACTCTTGGAAAACAAACCCCAAAGGGTTACCTGGATTATGCCTGTGGTCAAAAGGTCATATATATATAAGGAAAGGGCAAGGGGCAAAATTACATTATCCAGCACCTCTTTCTTCCACAGGCATTCCCCAAACTGAAAAAGAGCCCATTACATATTCCTCATCTAACAGGAAATATCCAACTGTACCCGAAAGTGGAAACCATGCTGTATGTCTTTTATATGTGGTGCTCATTATCTTAATGGGGTGACACATTAAAATAATCTGTGGTCAGTTTCATTATTACAAGACTTCTCCAAGGCACCGGGGGACAGACAATCCTCAATGAAAACTGCAAGGGGTGGTAAGTGTCACCAGCTCGGCCGTTTATGGGAATACAAATTGAAAGTCCCTGCAAGAGACTTCAGTTCGGTTTGACCAAGCCAGGGGTGACACCTGGTGTTCAGAATACATTTAAATCAATATCTCCAAAGCACTTTCCATAAACTAGATCCTGCTTCATACCGTACTTGAGTCTGTGGAACCTTTATTATTTCCTGTCACAAACAGGAACTTCCTGCCATGTCTTTCATATTTGACTCCACACCGGTTTTTCATTTTCGCTCATCTTTGCTCTCTTTGATAATAACTGGATCTGATCTCCACTGATTAATTAATTAAGTTTGTAGTGTATGTCCTCTTGGAAAAATAAACATTAGAACTCCATTAGACGAGGGTATGTGTTTTTGCATGAACAACCATTTCGGTAATTTATAATCACCACATAATCATTTGCTGATTTAATCTATGCATGTGTTGTGGTTTTACTGTACTGTATGTGTAAAGATGATAAATAATGTGTGTGTATTTGTAGAGGGGTGGGGCAGGTATGTGTGTGCGTACGTGTGAGTGCTTGATTTCACTCACTGTGCACTGCAATTGCTTTTTCTGTTTGTATAAGTCTGGTGGAACATTACAATACAGCTCTCAGATGACCTGGATATTCTTTGTGGCATGGATATGCCAGACAGGCATGACCACACATTACATGATTTTAGAAGTCTATAGCGACATACATCAATGAGCCAAAACATTATGACCACCTGCCTAATATGCTGTTGGCCCTCCGCGTGCAGCCAAATTACCAAATTGGATCGGACTTGTTGTTCCAGCACATTCCACAGAAGCTCAATCGGATGGAGATCTGGGGAATTTGTAGGCCAGGGCAGCACTTTGAAGTTTTCATCATGTTCCCGAAGAATGGGCCTCATATCGTTCAGCACAGAAACTGTAGCAAAACGTTTTCGGATTGAACAAGGCCCAGGTAAAACCCCCTGAAATGACCTGTTCAGCATGTCCAAATGCACTTGCAATTAAAAATACTGCTACGAAACTTGAACATGATTGTCTCATAATGAAAAATGGCACAGCTTGCAGAATTGAGGTCATACAACTTTTTTTAAACAAAAATGGTTTCCTTTGTTATACACCATGTTTTGACCCTATTTTTTTGCCTGCTCCTGTCCATCTGAAATGCAGATTCACTGCAATTATAGATTTGTCTGGGCTTCCCCGTCAACCCACAATATTCTATGACCCGCAGCAGCACCTGAAAATATTGTGCCACCATTCTCTTGCGTGCACATGCTGCCCTCCCTCTGTCGATGTAGTCTGGGGTCCTTATTGTTAGGTGCCGCCTCTGCCTCTTTCAAAAATTTAGCCACCATGTCTGGCCCAGCTTGTTGCTGGGTTCCCTGGACGCCTCTTCTGCCTTAGGGCTCAAGCATAAGCCAGCAGCCTTTGTCAGGGGGAACCCATGCCGCGCAAAGTAGGCACAGTACTGTACCAGAGCTGCCTCGTCCTCCGGTGCAAGTAACTGTTTTGGCCTACTGTGGCAGCCATGTCTGACTGTCAGCTAGGGTCATCCGGGGGACACCAAACCTCCTAGCTGCCTCACCTTCATGCCCGCCTGGCACTATTCCATGGCCCTCTCCATGTCCTCCTGCCTGCACTGGCCTCTATTGCAATCCATTTCTATTTCAATACAACCCAAATATATTATATTATTCAGATATAATTGTTTGCAAGCCTTTCGCCCAATGTATGCTGGGATAGGCTCTAGCCTCCCTGCGACCCTGTTCAGGATAAGTGGGTTAAGATAATGGATGGAGATATAATTGTAGTTTTTGTTGTGGTTGTTATTGTTAATATATTTACATTTATGTTTTAATTTTTTTTTTTTTTTACATTTAAGTAATTTCGATTGAGATTATGCTTGTGTTTAAAATTAATCTAATGAAGAGATGTTATTGAAATGAATTAATATATAATATAATAAACACAAATAATATACATTATCATATATTTATGTTATACATTATAAAAAGTACAGCAGGGGGTCATTTTCAGCCGAAGTATCATCTGTTTTGAGTCTAGTGAAAGCTCGGGCAAACCCCGCGTTTGAGAAACCACACATCATTGATTCAGTAGTTTCAGGACTATGCAACGACCCGTAAAATGTAAAAAAAGAAGAAAAAAAAGAAAAAGAAAATGATCTTCTTAGCTCTGATAGTGTTGAGGAAACCACCGTATAAAATGTTTTGCGACGAACGAAAGTTTGGTGACGTGCAGGGCATGGGACTACATGTCTTAATAAAATGCCGTTTTAATAAACAAGAAGTATAAGTATTGTTGATTTCTTAATAAAGAAACTTAGTTCAGGATTCCATAACAGCTTTTACTGTGAGATAACGGTGTAAACATTACAGGCCAGAGAGCTGACTTCGGTGGTGAGAGCTAGTTACTGCACAAGCCTCCAACTGCGTTCATGCGCACTGTACTATTCACTTCTAACAGATACATGGGATGCACTCATTATTCTAAACTATTCAACAACATTATTCAAATGTTCTACAAGTATGATGGTGGAAAAAATGGATTTTGTTACTTCAGACATTAAAAAAGAGGGAGGCCATTTGTTTTCCCTTCACAGTCACAGGAAAGGAGGAAAGGAGAAGGAACACGTCATACCCCGGAAATGGACGATAATCGGACCAGCCAAGAACGTAGACGATAATAGGCACCGATCGGTATAGCACTATTAAAATCGTTTTTTTCTACATTAGTATAAAATGTTATTGCTACTCTCATTACTAGTCTAGCTATATTTATACTATTACGACCGTTTGATTTTTGTTTTTTTTCTTTTCTATTATGTATTTCTCTTATCTTTAACAGTAATGTTTTTTCTATATTTCACTATTTCATTGTAACGAATGCAGTCATGCAAGTGACATTAGTTAACGTTACTTTAACGGTAACGTCCCTCAAATGTCGTTTACAACCATAATGGATATGTAGAGTAGTGATCTACAGGCAATTGAAATTACATTATTGTGTGAATAACAATTATTAATTAACATTCATCTATTTTGTAAGTCTAACAGTTAACTACAAAATGTTGTTTAAAAGAGCTGTAATTCCTACACAGCTCACCCAATATGGATGTAGGCTAGATAGCCTCAAAATAAAGCTGAAAGCATGCACTTTAACTACATTGTGATAGTTTTATTTAAATTGTTAGTTTGCTGGCGTGTAGAACAAAAACAACAACAAATGTGTCACTGTACAAATATTTTTGGACTGCACTGTAAGGAATAACAATACAAAACTAATTCAGTTAAATTAATTGGCCTATTTACATCTTTCACAATCATAGATTTTTTACTAGATGGCCTGACTGCACTGGCATGTGGCCTTCATGTCCTCAAAAAATAGGCCCCAACAAAGGCCAAGTCACCTTGCCCCTAAAATGATTAAATTCCAGGCCTGGCTGTATCACAGTTTTTTGTAAGAAGGGGGAGAAACCACTAAGAGGACTAAAAAGGCATCTTCTCTACCTCTTAATGTGAAAGAAATACCCAGAATAACAGGTTAGTATTCTGGAAAAATGTTGGGATATGTACAGTGTGTACATATGTGTACAAACAGGTGGAGTCTAAAAAGTTGGCCTTAAATTTTGAAAAAACAATGAATGCAAAAGTATTAAAAGATCACATGACTGTGGTTGTGTTTAAGAAGGTTTAAAATGGGAAATTTCTCAGTTCATTTTGGTGTTCAGACAACTACCCCTTGGTTAATATGAGCATAACAAAGGAAATGGTAATTGATTTCAAACAAGTTAAAGTAGAAAGAAAATATTATAAAACAAACATTATTATGATACACTGTGGCAACCTGTGTCCTGGGCAGGGAGATCATGCCTAAATCCAGGAGACTCCTGGACTTGATAAAAAAAGCAACAATGATTCAGTTGTTAATATACATGCTGATGTTACAGAATTGTACTCCTTCCAGGCCAGCTGTTTATAGGCTAGCTACTATGCAGTTTTCTTACTACTTCACTGCACATGCTAGTATGCAACAGAACAAGCCACAACACTACCAAGAGCTAGCCAGAACATGTGCCAGTATGACATTTTTTCCTGATTCTGACATTTGGTTTGAAAAACAGCTGAATGTCTTGACCATGTCTGCATGCTTTTATGTATTTATTTGCTGCCACATGATTGGCTGATTAAATATTTGCATTAACATAACAAGTTGGTGTACAGGTCTACTTAATAGAGGGCTCAGTGAGTGTATAAATCAATGTTTAAAAACATCACAATTAGAAAAAGACTAATATAGACAATTTCCCTCAAGGTAGCACCAGCATGTCATATATTGCCATGGAATGAAAAACAAATGAAATAATTTCCTGTCTCATACATGCTGCACTTCAGATATTCTATCGCAGATAAGAGGCTTGTGTTGCTGAATGGGACTCTAGTGTGCATCAGCAAGGAACTTATGGGGCCTTTCATTCTCATTACACCCACCTGACTGCTTGAGTGAACTACAGATACTTTCTACTTTAAATTCCGATAGGCTCCTTAATTAGAAATGCACAGACCGAAATGGCTGGTCTTTTTATTCTCCCTCTCTCACTTGATTAAAAACTAAGAGGGTCATTTAATCAAACTGCTATGGCAATTTGCCATTAAATTTGAGTACAGAATTTATTTATTTATTTATTTATTTATTTATTTATTTATTTATTTATTTATTTATTTATTTATTTATTTTTTTATTTATTTGGCAAGTGCACTTATCCAGAGTGACTTACGGGGCCACCATGAGAAAGGACACATTCTGCTGTGCATCAGTGCTAAAAAGTAAAATTGAAAAACACTGTAAAACTTAACCACCTGCAAAATGAACTTATATAGGTATGATAGGAAAGTGCATTCTGCTCTAATGAATACTATCCATATTGCACAGGGCCCATGGGAGCATGCAGTAGGCAAATTAAATCTAAAATAAAAGATGTGACCATGCAGGAAACTTTCCACATTCCCTGTGAATGTCCAGTTGCACCAAGTACCATCTTCCATTCTTTCTTTATGTTTGTACACTTTCTGCTCTGTGTGACTGCCACTTCTAATCTCATATTGTTTATACATTATGAACTGTATTGGAAACAGGTTTAATATTGAAGTGTTATACAGAACTGAGATGGCAAGAAAACTTTCTCCACTATCTTGCAGATGCAAGAGTATGAGACTCACAACATAAAATACATAAAAAGGTAGGAGATGCCGCTGACACCTTGGTACAGTATCCTAATGGATATAATAAAAATAGCCACCAGAGGGAGCTACAGGGCTTGCACTGATGCACTGTTTCTGTACTAATCGTGACCCTCATGTAAGAGGACCTGACTAGTGAGTAAATTAAGAAAAACAAAACAAAAGGAAAACCGGAGCTTTGAACCCAGGTCTCCTACATGAAACGCAATCACTGTAACCACAACACCAAATCAACTGGGGGCCCGAGCTCCCTTTTTGTTCTATGAGGCTGCTTCCTTTTTATTAATTTTTTTCCCTGATTGAATAGAAAACATGCAGCCATGAGATTACAACATGAGGTTGCCCTTTTGACAGGATCGTCTGCCCCCAGAGTGCTGTTGAGGGCATGCATATAGCTAACCACTTGACTACAACAGTGTTACCACCACACTTGACAGGTTACACACTGAGACACACAAGCACAGTATTATACTTGAGGTATAAGGTAGAAAAGAAACAGGCTTATACCAGGGGTATTGCTATAATTTAAGAACGGCCTAGACCTTTTTAGACCTGTCAAATGGCATGTTGCTCATTCAGTTAAATCAAACTTCAAACATTCTTTCACACTAGCCACCTTTTGTAATTATGTCATTTTAACCATGCACCACAAGTCCACAAGCATTATGCTAATGACAGCCACTTTGTATTGATGCTTGATAGCTGCCAAGCAATGTGTTTTGTTCTTCTCCCAGTGAGCACTTTATTAGGTATACCTAAACACCAGCTTGTTAATGTTAATATTATCAGCCAATCATGTGGCAGGAACTAAATGCATAAAAGCAGACGTGGTCAAGGGGTTCAACTGTTTTTCAGAACAATTGGGAATAAATGTGATCTAAGTGACTTTGTGGAATGATTATTGGTGCCAGGTTTGAGTATCTCAGAAACTGCTGATATCCTGGCACAGTTTGCAGAGAATGGTGTGAAAAACAAAAAACATCCAGTAAGCAGCAGTTCTACGGGCAGAAACGTGTCGTTAATGAGAGAAGGGGCAGACTGGTCGAAGCTGACAGGAGGGTGACAGTAACGCAAATAACCACGCATTACAACAGTGGTATGCAGAAGTGTGGATAGGCTACAGCAGCAGAAGATTCCAGAATAGCGATTCCAGAATAGCAGTGATTCCAGAATAGTATATTATATTGGCGAAAGTTACCCACATGTACAGTGTAGTATGTAAGTATTTGGACAGTGGTACAAATTCTGTTCTTTTGGCTCTGTACACCAGCACATTGGATTGGAAATGAAACAATCAATATGAGGTTAAGTACAGACTGTCATCTGTATCCATATTGGGCAATCCAGGAATTACATCCCTTTTTATGCAAAGTCTCTCCTTTTTAGGGGACAAAAGGTAATTGGACAGTTGGCTTCTCTGCTCTTTCTGATTAGTGAGGTATATTCAATCGCTATAGGTATAAGAAAGCTTTCAGTATCTAATCCTGATTCTAGGCTTTTGACTGTCTTCAGAGTCTGCTATTGCATTTGTCAACATGAGGACCACAGTTGTGGCAATGATCGTCAAGGAAGCTATTATGAGTCTGAGGCTCTTCCAGAACTCTTCAGGCTCTTTCAGGTACTTCTTAACAAACTGTTACCTGGCCATCCTCTTTTGACTAGTGGTTTGCACGTTGCAGTGTTGCCTCTGTAGATCTGGCCTGTAGATCTGGCCTTTGCCGTATGCCGCAGTAACGACCTGAAACCGGAGAGACGTGTCTTGGACAGGTTCCCTCGTTCACACCACCGGCCATCCATCATCAAAGTACCATTACTGGTACAGCCGGTATCTGGCAAACCGGTCAGGAGATGGAACTTCAGGAAGGCGAACTGGCGGCAGTTTATGGCGGAAACGGAAAGAAGAACTGCTGGTCTCCTGGACCCAGAAGCAGCTGATGTGGATGCTGCATACGCCGCCTACTGTGAAGTCCTCCTCAGGGCAGCAAAGCACAACATCCCACGTGGCTACAATAAGAACTACATCCCGGGCTGGGATGAGGAGTGCAGCTGCCTGCTGCGCCAACACCAGCAGGCAAGCTCCAGGGAAGAAATGGACGCAACAGCAACAACCCTATTGCAGAAGCTGGACGACACCCGAAGGGCCAGGTGGACTGAAGTAGTGGAAGCTATCGACTTCACCCACTCTAGCCGGAAGGCGTGGCAGACCATCAACCTGCTCTCAGGGAGAAAAACAACCCCCCGCAGGTGTCCAGTGACAGCAGATGCCATTGCTTCCCAGCTCCTGAAAAATGGTTGCTTCCCTGATGCTGACAGAAACGTCACACGATTGACCTCGTGTGAGGTATCGTCTCTCTCCAAGGCAGCCAGCGTCGATGCTAACCTCTCAGGAGACTTCACAGTAGCCGAACTAAGTGCAGCAATCAACAAACTGAAGCCGGGCAAGTCATCAGGTCAAGACAATATCCACCCAGAGTTTGTCATACACCAAAGTGAAAGAACATCTTACTGGCTATGCTCGTTCTTCTCATCATGCTTCCGGAGGTCCAAGCTCCCAAAGACCTGGCGCCGTGCTTCCGTCATAGCCTTGCCAAAGCCGAACAAACCCGCCGAAGACCCGAAGTCCTACAGGCCCATCTCTCTGCTCTGTGTCCCATATAAGATCCTGGAGAGGCTGATTCACAGCCGCATCGAGCCAGTGGTGGACCCACAACTCCCACCGGAACAAGCCGGCTTCCGCCGAGGCAGGTCAACAGTGGATCAGGTAACGCTACTCACTCAGGACATCGAGGACAGCTTTCAGGATAACAAAAAAGCTGGAGTAGTATTCCTGGACCTGACAGCCGCCTATGACACCGTGTGGCACCGTGGACTACATCTGAAACTGTTGAGGACAATCCCGGACCGGCACATGGTGAGGTTCATTATGGAGATGCTATCGAACCGTAGCTTCATCCTACAGACCAGCGATGGCCAGACCAGCAGGCTCAGAAAGTTGAAGAACGGTGTCCCGCAAGGCTCCGTCCTCTCACCAATGTTGTTCAACATATACATTCACGACCTGCCAGATACAACATCTACCAAGTATGGCTATGCGGACGACTTGGCCATCATGCTTCGCCGCCCAACATGGAAGGCGATGGAAGATGGCCTCAACCGAGACATGGGCATCCTGGCAGACTACCTCCAGAAGAGGCACCTTCAGCTCAGCATGGGCAAGACAGTGTCTGCAGCTTACCACCTTAACAATCGGGAAGCAAGAAGGGAACTGGACGTGCATGTTGGCAACAACCGCCTGGAGTTCTAGCAAGCCCCCAAGTACCTCGGCGTATGCTTGGACCGGACACTGTCCTACAAGCAACACCTGGATGAAGTGAAGGCCAAGACAACAGCAAGGGTCTCGCTCATCCGCCGCCTGGCGGGTTCGACTTGGGGAGCTTCCCCCCAGACCCTACGCATATCCACGCAAGCCCTGGTCTTACCCGTAGCAGAATACTGTGCCCCAGCCTGGAGCAGAAGTCCACATGTGAACAAGGTAGATACGGTCATCAACAGCGCCCTCCGTATAGTTACTGGTTGTCTGAAACCCACCCCTGTGTCCTACCTGCCAGTCCTAGCTCGAATCGCCCCAGCCAGTCTCCGACGGGATGCGGCTACCCTCGCCCTGGCAAGAAAAGCCCAGAAGCACGACTGCCACATCCTACACAAAGCCACAACAACACCGGCACCACCATGCAGGCTTAAGTCTCGCCATCCCTACAACAAGGCAGCACAGGAGATGCTACAGTCTATCCCTGAGGACTTGTCCAGAGACGCCTGGCTGGCAGCATCCTGGAAACAGACGTGGGAGACGGCTGGGCCCTCCCGCATGCAACGATACATCCGGGACCCAGGAGGCGGTGTAAAAGGAGAAGACATGCCACGCCATCTATGGACCTCACTGAACCGTCTGCGCTCTGGCGTCGGACGCTTCAAGTCATCTCTGAAGAAGTGGGGCCTATCGGACAGTGCGGCATGTGAGTGTGGCGAGCCTGAACAGACTGCCGAGCACATAATCACCGGCTGCCCCCTATACAGCCCACCCTCAGAAGCTGGCCTTTTCGACTTAGGACCGGAGACGAGGGCGTGGCTGCATGACACTGAGTTGGCCATCTGACGATATACGAAAGAAGAAGAATCTGTTTGTGAAGTAGTCTGTGGACAGTAGTCACTGACACATCCATGTGTGCTTCCTAAAGAAGGTTTCTGATCTGTAGGACAGGTGTTTTGGGGATTTCTTCATTATGGTGGAATTATTTGGTCATGAACTGTAAAGGTCTTCCTTAGCCTTACTAAGCTCACCAGTGCTCTCTTCCTAATGATGTTTCAAACTGTTTATTTTGGTAACCCTATTGTCTGTGACTGTTTTTGTCTTGTTTCTCATCTCATAACAACTTCCTTGACTGTCGCTGGCACAACTCTGGTCTTCATGTTGACAAATGCCAATCACAGCCTCCAAAAGCAATCAAATCCTAGAATCAAAACTAAACACGGAATGCTTTCTTATATCTACCTTAAGGAAGTGATTGAACATACCTGACTGAGCAGAAATAGCTGAGAAGCCAACTGTCTAATTCCATTGTTCCCCTACAATGGGGGGGGGGACTATGTATAAAAAGGAAAATATGAATGTAAATGCCCCCACTTTAACCTCATTCTTCATTGTTTCATTTCAAATCCAATGTGCTGGAGTACAGAGCCAAAAGAACAAAAAGTGTACCACTGTCCAAATACTTACAGACTGCACTGTATATATGCACATTTTCATTGCAAAACACTATATATCCATTTATATAGGCCAATCTTTGTTACTAATAAATGGGGCTAAAATGCTATATTTCATAAATATACAATATATGTATACAATATAAAGATTGATTTGCATACTTTCACCTTCCTGGGTGAATTTCTGTCAATAGTGAATACTTCACATGGAATTTTCTACTCTCCCTCACTGCTTCATCTGTGATAGGAATGTGACATCATTTGGTTGGATTCATGTCGAACAGACTCAAAATAATCTGATCCTGAATTACCTTATTGGGATTTCCATAAAACTTTTTATGACCAGTAGCCAAATAAGCATCAGTCAGTAGGTAAATACGGCATAATTTGCAGATACAGCCAATAGCTGGCATCTTGCCTCCTCCCAAATAACACAATTTTTTCAGCTTTTCTTGTTCATCGTACTCAACCTTCATCACTTTCTTGGGAGTGCTGACAACACCAGCCAATCCTCCAAACTGTGAAAATAGTTCATTATTTGCTATATTAATTATTATTTGCTAAATTACTGCTTGGAAGCATCCTTTATCGCGGTTTGTAATAATAGACTGGATTCATGTACCGATTGTCAAAAGGCAGGAACCACACACAGACTCATAACTGAGAGAAAGGGATCTTTATTACACAGGAAACAGGAGCAAGCAGGAAACAGGAGCTGTGAAAGCAGGACACAAGCAGGAAGCCAAGGCAAAAGATGATCTGGCAAAGGACAAATGAAAAAGACAGGCTTAAATACAAGGCTAACAAGGAAGCAATGAGGATCAGGTGGGTGCAATGAAACATGAGGAAACACATCAGGAAATCAGGGAATAACAGGAAATAAGGGGCACAGGACATGACAGGAAAACATGAACTTTCAGTTCAAGAGTGACAGATACAAGAAAATACATAAATGGTTAAAAATACCACTTAGTACTGTAAGGATAATAATCAAACACTTTTGGTAACAAGCATTTGCTAACAAGCATTTTTTGATACTACGTTTACTTTTCATAACTCTTTACACACTTAGCACAACAGCACTCTATGTGGGCGAAACTTTGAATAAAATGCATTCAATGGACACAGTTCTCAAAAATCTGGAATTCATTTCGCAGTCAGTCTCTACCACCAAAAAAACGGTTCATTTATATAGTCCAATTTCCAAATGATTGCACACACTATTTCCAAACGGATACACTCAAGTTCAAAACGTACTGTACAGGCTAAAATTCAGGTGGATAGCAATTTGCTTAACCACTAATTATGAAATGCATTCAACCCCAAAAAGGTTTAAATCAAACAGAAACAAAGTGCTGATTGAAACTGTTGTAGAATGTGTTTCTGACTGTGAATTGGTTCTTTGAGCAGAATAATCACTCCTGATCTAGTTGGGACCTCTAGTTGGGAATTTCAATTTCATCTTTGGAATGGTTTTGTTCAGGAGGATGCAGACATGGTAAAGAAGTTTTGAGGTACTGTTATATTTACTGATACTACACTGTACATGTAAAGGGCCCCTGGTTGACATCCCATGGTGTTGACCCAAGTATCAAATAATGTTTTCCCAAGAATATGTACTTCTCCAGCACCTGTCATTCTCACTCTCTCACCCCTCTTTCCATTCTGTATTTGTCCATCTCTCTCTCTTAGCCCCACCTCCCCTCTAGCCCTATCCATGTTTAGTATATCTCTGTTAGTTTATCCCCCTCTGGCCAGGGTCATACAGTCCCTTAGATATGTAGCTTCCTAGCTGACACACATGTGTAAGCAACTGAATGTTCTATATAAACAGGGGTTGTTTATTATTGGAGTTGAAAGCTTACTGATGACTTAAATGTGATCTTAGGATACTGTAAGAACATTTTGATGATCTGGGTGTTCGATATTTTCTTTGACAGCATAAACATCAACAGTGTTGTGCTGGAATAAATCACAAAGCTTTTAGGTTTATAGGTACAGGCCATGTTCAATGTGTTATGAGTGTATCAGAAGCACTACACTATTTTATGACAGTTGTAGAGTAGGCATCAGTTGTGCCTCATTCTACACTAACTCTAGAACTCTAAAACTAACTCTAGAACTCTGACAAGTGACAGTGGATACAGGCTTTCTAGACTTCACGGGTCAGTGACTATATATACAGTACTGCTGACTTCATAAATAATTTGCCCATACCTGTATACCATCAAATAATAGGTTTTAATAGATCAAATCAAATGTATTTATAAAGCACATTTAAAAACAACCAGAAGTTGACCAGTGCTTTTACAATGTAAAAGTAAAAATTTACATACAAAAAAAAGAAACAACAAAAGACAAGGACATGACAGCTTAGTCTCCAAAATCCAAAGAAAAGAGGGGTGTCTTTAGATAGGATGTAAATGTTGGAATAGTGGGGACAGTTCTAATATGGAGTGGCAGAGTGTTCCACAGCCCTGGGGCAGCTACTTAAAAGGCTCGATCACCTTTAAGTTTAAACCACGAACTTGAAACTGACAGTAGTTGGGAAGAGGATCTGAGCAATCCGGTGGTGAAATGTCGGGAAAGGAGGTCAGAGACGTAGGGAGTGGCCAAATATAAATACAAATATAAGTAACTTAAACTATGCATATCCTGACAGGTAGCCAGTGGAGAGAGGCAAGTACAGAAGAGATATGGTCCCTTTTTCGGGTGCCTGTATTTTGCCTGCATTTTGTACCAGTTGCAGGCAAGATAGGGAGGACTGACTGATTCTTTGCATGTGGTTTAATGTATGGCTGCCAACCATGGTATGTTACTTGGAAAGTTGTTTTATTCTTCAAGGTTCAAGTTTGATCAATGTGATCACTCAAGGACTTGGAACTGTACTTTCCTCTAGGGTCTTCAACGCACTTGTCCCTGGTCCTGATTTGCACTTTATTGTAGTGTCTGCTAAATGACTGTAATGTAATTGAATGAATGGGGGGGGGGGGGTTTGCTTTCATTAAGCATTTTTGGCCATCCAGCATTTGAAGTCCTCAAGACATTTGAAAAGTGTTGTTAAAGAGCCCTTGTTCTTTGGCTTCAGGGGTAAATAAATACAGGAAATGCCAAATTCACATCTTCTATCTTTCAGCATCGGGTTGGGCCATATACAGTATGAAAAGTGCTGCAATCACTATATGGTGAAACCAAACTGTATAACATACCATTTAATAAAATGTGATACTGCATATGTCAATGTGCATTACCAAAGCACACATGAATTAGAGTGAAATTAGTTTTATTTGTGATTTACTTTTAGATCAATATGAGACAAAAGTAAAGATCAGATTTTAGTTTTCTGGTATTTACATCAGCAAATGTTTTACCATTTTCAGCTGTGGGAAATTAAGGTAACAGATTAATTTATAAGTAAATCAAAGAAATAAAGTTAAATGTAAAGAAAAATAGCCCCAAAGTGCAATAACTGCATCAAGTCTACAATCCTTGCCTCTATGTCTTTGTCTTCATCGGTTGATCTCAAATCGAAATGCCTTACAAATACAGTACAATTTTATAACTAAATTACCATTACCATACTTGTGCAGGTAAGCTTGCACTGGATAACACACAGGCTTAAACATTGCAGGAGACAGTACATGTACTGGCTAAAAATAACTGAGAATTAATTACCTGTCATATACCTACCAAGTATGAAATCATCCAGTCTGCGCAATACATAATTACATATAATTATCATGTTCATTGGCATGAGTTGTATAATGGTTTGTATTTAATGTTTCGCTCAACATAATCTCATTAGAATGTGACATTATCAGTTGTAAAGTCCAATACAAAAACTATCAAGAAACAGAGAGGAGGAAGAGAGAGGCAAAGCCATAATGAAACACAAGATATAAATAAACTTAAATATAAATTAATGTGCCTTTTATATGTATAATTGTATATGTGGTGGAATATAATGGTATATACAGCATCTTATATGATTCACAATATGCACACAAATAATACATTGAGGGTTAAAATATTTGGATGGAATGGAATTGGATAGCTGCTCTCTGTGGGCTATGAGTAATGAGTCTTCTGGGATATTACACTAACCTTTTATCAAGATTCCATCTACTAATAGCCACATTACAATGTGCCCCCATTCTGAGCTGCTGTTCGTGATCAAAGAGAAATTCCAAACAGAAATGAAATAGGGAGGTCTTAAGCTGTCTGTAATGTTTTACAAAGTCCTTACTCACGGAAAAGCAGCGATATTACACTTGCTCATCAATCAAATGCAAAGAGACATGGAGTGACAGTTATTTTCAAGGCATGACATGGATGGTGTGCATTTACTCTGTCAGATCTAAGAGCTAAGCTAAGAATAAAATCTTGACACAGGAATCATTCCATGACCATGGTAAAATAAAATCAATGTTCCACTATATTCTATATTTTCTACTGTACATTCAAATTATCGTGGAAAATATTATAGATGAAAAATGATTTGAAGGAATCAATAAAAATAACACTTTTCTCAAATGATACTTTCCCTTCAAAAGAACAAGTGTTCCAGTATTCACTTCTCTGTTTTGACTGCTGTATAGCAAATGCTCATTTACAGTAAGACATGCAAGCATGACTTATCAAGAGTTAAATATATTAGGTTTGGGTTTTTTTGTTAGACAAAAAATTTAAATTAAAATGAATTAACAAAAATGACAAAACTGAAAAAATATGAATTGCCTTCCCCCAAAGCCCGAATGGAAAGGACACACTTTGATGACTGACCTGCCAAATTTTTATTGTGAACCAAACACGCCTGGATGGCAATGCACATATACAAATTATATTAATATACTGTAAATACAATAATTTTATCAGAAAATAAAATAATTTCTTAACTTAAACTTAATTTTGGTTTGATCCACCTGGTGTTATACAGAGAAGATACAGAGAATACATTTTTTAATATCATTTTGAACTTTCTGTTAGGCCTAAATGGCTAAAGTTTTTTATTTTTCAATAGAATTGATATGAAACATCTACTCTGTGTATCATTTGTGCTTCTTTAAAGCAGACCATATGTATATGTAGCAAGTTAATATGTTCGACAGCACCACTGTATTTGGTAGTCTATATTTTAGACTGTGTGTTCATGTTCAAAAACTGTTATTTTGGATGAGCTCTCCTTGGCTTTGATGAACAACCTTCGTGGAGGAATCCTGTCTGTCCCACTTTTGGTGTTGATGTATCTCTGGTAGCCAGTCAGTTGAACATACCTGAAATGTTTGTCTATCTCTTCACTGACACTTGCGTACATACGTTTGAAATGCCAACCTCATTGCAACTTTCATGCCTGACCTAGTCCCTCACACCCTTTCCCTTTAATCCCCCGCCACCCCCTTTCTGTGGGTATAAGTACCCTGAGAGAGGGATGAGCCAGCCATTTACGGTCTAAAAGAAAAAGAGGAAAACAACCAAGCTCCAAAATGCCTACCAGAACACCAACAAACAGAATAATGCCAGGTAGGAACTGCTAATTCAAACAACACACAAAGAAAAGGGATTTGTTAAATGTTTATGTTAGTGGTTGAAACTATTATTATAAAATGTACATTCTATACCACACATGAATCATATATTTTAAATGGATATCTGACTTGAAATGACATTACAAAGCTCCAGTCAATACAGTATATTTTTCTTAAAACAAGATTCTGCAAAAGACTTAAATAATGGGAATTTCACATTGAGATTGAGCATTTATATCTACTTAATTTTCATTAGTAATTTTCATAGTCATACTGCCAGTCAATATCAAGAATAAAAAGATGACATTACAAATGTATATTTCACAGTACGCTGATGCTTTTAGCCAAAGAGACTTACAGTTGATTTGACTTAGCAAGGACCCAACAGCTGTGGCGATTTTATTGTCGCTACACCAGGGATCAAACTAGCGAACCCTGCAGGTGCCAGTCATGCATCTTAACCACTACACCACAGGCCGCCATTATATTCTTTGTGGTTTCCACAATTAAATTGTGGAATGGTCATATGTAAAACAAATGATAATATAATCATTATAAATATTGGGGTTTTTTTTGGGGGGGGGGGGGTTTAGCTCTGGATAAGAGCGTCTGCCAAATGCCATTAATGTAATGTAATGTATGTAATGACATTACATACTGACTGACTGGCTGGGGCCCTCAAAAATGTTGTTTTATTCAAAGTGTTGTAATAGTGGCCTGGAGTGGTGGGGCCCATGCATTTATGATGTCCAGCCTTAGTTGTCCAATGGTGAAGAAGGTTCAAGCAATTACTGTATATCAAATACACCTTAACTTTAAAAGGATATTTGGTTTGTTTGGGCTAGTCATAATGGAACATAAATGGAAAGAAAATGGAAAGAGAATGGCCAAGTCTCTGTTAGGAAGTGAAATCTTATATTGTGTATTGCATACACAGTAGGCATTAAAACATCTTGTTTGGAGTGACACTTTACAGCTGCTCTTACATGTTTACTGCAGTCTTCCACTTTTTATTGGATGTTTGAATGTACAGTGAGAATAAGAAACCGATAAACAGCTATAGTACAAACATAAATTAACAAGAATGGGGAGGCCAGCCATAAAAATAGATTTAAGCTTTCATTACTGAGCATTAGTTGTGTTGATTTATGGTCTGGTTAGTTTTTGTTTATAGGCAGAGTGGTTATATTACAAGAGCTCCATGTTCTTTCCTCTGTCTTCTTTACCACTCTTCTCCCTTCTTCAATCATTTTCTATGTTCTTTCTCACATCACTACTTTCAGTCTTTTCCTCTGCCTGTCTATAACCCATCTCTTTCTGTCAACTTTCTTCTCTGAATCTTAATATCTTCTCTACATCCATCTATCTGTTCCCATCCTATACAAACAACTGGTTTAAATTTCAGCTGGGATGCAACTTGCTGTGAATCAGGCATCTCACAGATGCTTAAATGCATACATGTAATACACTACTTCACTTTTATGGTGAATATATTAGAGAACATGTATTCTTGGGAAATAATCTGATAGTATGTTATTCATTCATCTACACACATGTATGCAGGCCTGCACTCTGGCGCACACACACAAACACATATACCGGCACACACGCAATCAATCACACACACTCCTGTAACCATCCCCCATTTCTGGATTCTCTTACATTTTATTTTTATATGGGGGGCTTCTGTGAAGAGGGAGATGACCTGTCATTTACATTTACATTTTAGTCATTTGGCAGACACCTTTAATCCAAAGGAATTTACAAGTGCATCTGTTATGGAGTGACCTGTCATCACAAAACCACTATCCAATAATTTGGCGTGGATGATGCTCACTGTCCCTACTCACAACACACTCACAACACTAACTCCCCCTACCACACTCACAACACTAACTCCCCCTACCACACTCACAACACTAACTCCCCCGACCACACTTACAACACTAACTCCCCCTACCACACTCACAACACTAACTCCCCCTACCACACTCACAACACTAACTCCCCCTACCACACTCACAACACTAACTCCCCCGACCACACTTACAACACTAACTCCCCCTACCACACTCACAACACTAACTCCCCCTACCACACTTACAACACTAACTCCCCCTACCACACTCACAACACTAACTCCCCCTACCACACTTACAACACTAACTCCCCCGACCACACTTACAACACTAACTCCCCCTACCACACTTACAACATTAACTCCCCCTACCACACTTACAACACTAACTCCCCCTACCACACTCACAACACTAACTCCCCCTACCACACTTACAACACTAACTCCCCCTACCACACTTACAACATTAACTCCCCCTACCACACTCACAACACTAACTCCCCCTACCACACTTACAACACTAACTCCCCCTACCACACTTACAACACTAACTCCCCCGACCACACTTACAACACTAACTCCCCCTACCACACTCACAACACTAACTCCCCCTACCACACTCACAACACTAACTCCCCCTACCACACTTACAACACTAACTCCCCCTACCACACTCACAACACTAACTCCCCCTACCACACTCACAACACTAACTCCCCCTACCACACTCACAACACTAACTCCCCCTACCACACTTACAACACTAACTCCCCCTACCACACTCACAACACTAACTCCCCCGACCACACTTACAACACTAACTCCCCCTACCACACTCACAACACTAACTCCCCCTACCACACTTACAACACTAACTCCCCCTACCACACTCACAACACTAACTCCCCCTACCACACTTACAACACTAACTCCCCCTACCACACTCACAACACTAACTCCCCCTACCACACTTACAACACTAACTCCCCCTACCACACTCACAACACTAACTCCCCCTACCACACTTACAACACTAACTCCCCCGACCACACTTACAACACTAACTCCCCCTACCACACTTACAACATTAACTCCCCCTACCACACTTACAACACTAACTCCCCCTACCACACTCACAACACTAACTCCCCCTACCACACTTACAACACTAACTCCCCCTACCACACTTACAACATTAACTCCCCCTACCACACTCACAACACTAACTCCCCCTACCACACTTACAACACTAACTCCCCCTACCACACTTACAACACTAACTCCCCCGACCACACTTACAACACTAACTCCCCCTACCACACTCACAACACTAACTCCCCCTACCACACTCACAACACTAACTCCCCCTACCACACTTACAACACTAACTCCCCCTACCACACTCACAACACTAACTCCCCCTACCACACTCACAACACTAACTCCCCCTACCACACTCACAACACTAACTCCCCCTACCACACTTACAACACTAACTCCCCCTACCACACTTACAACACTAACTCCCCCTACCACATTCACAACACTAACTCCCCCTACCACACTTACAACACTAACTCCCCCTACCACACTCACAACACTAACTCCCCCTACCACACTTACAACACTAACTCCCCCTACCACACTTACAACACTAACTCCCCCGACCACACTTACAACACTAACTCCCCCTACCACACTCACAACACTATCTCCCCCTACCACACTTACAACACTAACTCCCCCTACCACACTTACAACACTAACTCCCCCGACCACACTTACAACACTAACTCCCCCTACCACACTCACAACACTAACTCCCCCTACCACACTTACAACACTAACTCCCCCTACCACACTTACAACACTAACTCCCCCGACCACACTTACAACACTAACTCCCCCTACCACACTCACAACACTAACTCCCCCTACCACACTCACAACACTAACTCCCCCTACCACACTTACAACACTAACTCCCCCTACCACACTCACAACACTAACTCCCCCTACCACACTCACAACACTAACTCCCCCTACCACACTCACAACACTAACTCCCCCTACCACACTTACAACACTAACTCCCCCTACCACACTCACAACACTAACTCCCCCTACCACACTTACAACACTAACTCCCCCTACCACACTCACAACACTAACTCCCCCTACCACACTCACAACACTAACTCCCCCTACCACACTTACAACACTAACTCCCCCTACCACACTTACAACAATTGGTACATTGGTACATTCACCTGCCGAGGTGCATGACTTACTGGGCTTGACTACTGAATCTTGCCATGTCAAGTGAGGGGCACACACAGTACGCTACGCACTTCGCCAGGTGACTGCGCCAATGCGCTGTGTGGAGTTGATTTGGAAAATGTTATCAGTGACTGTGGTGCACCTTGATTCATTAATTTCCAACCAAATGAATGCGTTTTCTCTTTCATCTAAAAAATGTTAGACTTTGTTTGATTCCATTGAATCATTAATAAACCACACTTCTTTACAATGTTGGAAAGCATTTTTTGTGCATCTTTATCCAGGGTACCAATAATACTGACATTTATCTGTGCTCTTTAGCTTTTTTAACAGCCCTGTCAGTAAAGGTACATTACACTGTAGTTACAAAGTAGGAGCAAGTTCATGATACAGAGGAGTAAATTAAAGTCAGTGTTTTCTGGACCAAATGTCAACTAATATAGACAATACAGTCTTCCAGGACAAAGCCTGGCCACTGTGTTCTAGCCTCTGGAATATTGTGAAAACACATATTTGATCTTTGAGAGGCATCAAGGTGTGAAGGCAACAACAGTTTAATTATGCATGCTCTATTGTATTGATACTGTATATTACTTCTTAAGGCAAACTGCTGGACTTATGATGAGCCTTTAACTACTCACATTCTGTTTTTTGAACCACCAACCACTTATTGTTATTTTAACTCCTGATGACTTACATTTAAATGTTTCTTTTTTTTGTAGACTCTGCAAGGGCGAAAAAGCCTGCCCCAAAGCCTGCTGGTAAGAAAAGTTGTGTGAACTGATTAATGAATAGAATTAAATGTAAATGTCCCAGAGAATATTTGTATAAAGTATATGTAGGTACACGACCGCTCAAAAGTTTGGGTCACCTTTTCTGAAAAGCAGAAAAAGTCAAAGTAACCCCAAACATTTGAACAGTAGTACATGTGTTTAATCATTTGAGTGTCCTTTGCATTTACATTCTTAATCATGATGTATTTGCCAAGGGAATGCTTGATAAAAATAAATATAAACAGTGTTTATATATTACATGTGTTATTTAATGCTGTGTTATGTATTATGGTTGACTATGCCTGATATTCAATGATTACTTCATGGCATATCACCCTTAGATGCTAATCAGGGAGTCATGGTCCCCCCAAAGAATCTTCCAGACTCAGTGTCTGTTTCAAAGTCAATGGAATGGGTTTATATTTGAGTCAAAGTTAAGAACAAATGTTAACTGAATCTTTATGTTCAGTTACTGAATGAGCTGTTTGCTATGTTTTCTGTCTCACCACAGTGGAAATTCCTGTCTATGACCCAAATGTGCCAGAGCCATCAACCAGAGATGAGCTCCTGAAATGTAAGGAATTTCACCTTAATTTGTGAATGAAATGTCATTCTTTTTTCGGTCTGATTTTCTTTTAACTCCATCCACGCTGCCCCCTTTTGGTTGAGTCGTCGACATACCAAATTATTGTTGCATTAATATTTCTAAGATAATAAAAACTGCAATTTAATAAAACCGCAAGACGCTGATGCCTGATTGAGAACAGCACCTTAGATGCTTATCAGCCTCTTATTTGCAAAGGAGGGCAATTAAACAGCAGGCTCCACCATGCCATGCTAACAGTTTACAACCGTGACCTGGTCACAGACTCAGAGAATAAAAGGTATATTCTAATAATCCTTGATGCCATTTCTCTATGTCAAATAAACATGTCCCAACATAGGAACAAAATTATACAATTCAGAAGTCACATGGATAAACACATTGTTTTTTCTTAGCTCACTTTTATTGCACGACTGGCCAACATATTTCCGGTTTAATAGAAATATAAGTTTGTTTTGAAAATTATTCAATGCAGACATATTTATGGAAACAAATATCCCATCAGGTTATGAAGCTATAATGTTGTAGTTTACTTCATAATCCATTCAGCCATTTTCCAAAAAAATTCAAGAATAAACCTAAGCAAACACATTACTGTCCAGACTGAGTTGGGAAGGTTTTTCCACCAAGAAACAAATTCACTTAAGTGGATCTTTTTAATGCTCTGCTTATGGTGCAATCGGTGGATTTAATATTTTTATCTTTTACTCTGGTTGGTTCTATTGTGTTTTTACTTATCTACTGTATGATTTTAAAAACACAATCGTGTCTGTACTGTCCCAGTCTTACTCGAGGTATGTGTTTTTATTGGTTTATAGTGATTCATTGGTTTTATTGTCTGTTCTATGTGGTTCTAATGTTTCAGGTTTTATCCCATGACATCACAGTGTTATGGTTTGAAGGAAATTGTATATATATTTCAGCAGATACCCATTGCAATTAAATAAAGGGGACATAAAAATCTAAATCAATTCTCTCTCTCTCATTCTTGATGTCACTCTCAGACTGGGTCAACCTTACTATGAATGAAAAGACTGCCCAAAAGATGTTGTGGGTGTCAGAGGGTGGTACCAAGGTGGTCCGCTTGACTGAAGAGGTTTGCCCGTACCTGGATAGGCCTGAGAGATTTGAGCTCACCCCACAGGTATGGTTGGCTTGTCTCAGTGCTGGTGTTATAATGATGTAGTGATTGACCAGGAACTTCTTCTGAAAAATGTCTACATCGCTTTCTCTCTCATTCTCTAGGTGCTCTGCAATGAGGGCTTTTGGAATACAAGGGGATACTGGGAAATGAAGTGTTCAGGATGGGTCGTTATTGGTGCCACATATGAAAAAGTTGGAAGGAAGGCTTATGACGGGCCCTGTGGTCTTGGAGAAAATGATGAATCCTGGGGTGTGGGTTGGGCTGGATCCTGTTATCATGCCTGGCACAAGGGGCATGTTGTAGAGGTCGTGGACACCCCCTACAGCTCCACTCTGGGGGTGTATGTGGACCAGCCAGCCGGGATCATAAAATTCTACCTGGTGGAATGGAAGGTGGAGGGTGAGGAGGACACAGGTAGGAAAGAGGCCAAGCTGATTTACAAGTATCAGAGCCCAATGACAGAGCGCGTTGTGCCAGGTATCTGGGTAGGGAGGTCATCTTCCTGCTCTATACTAAAGAAAGAATGAGAGGGGAAGCAAGAGAGAGAGAGAGAGAGAGAGAGAGAGAGAGAGACAGAGAGAGAGAGACAGAGAGAGAGAGTGAAATTGACAAAGAGAGGGATCAAAAAAATAGATGTGAATTTCTAAGAATGGAACATTGGTGGACATAATGGAAAGCAACGTCAGACGAGGATTTGGAAAAGAAAATGAGAAGGCAAAATCTTTTGTTAGAAATATATGGAATTGAATAGTATTCATATAAAAATGATTAAACAAGTTATGTAAACTATTCTTATTATCATTATTTTCATGATATTGTTGTATTATTGTTATTCTTGTGTTCCTACAATTCCTTCATTATTGGGAGCCCAGTGTTTCTTTAAATTGTGTAAAATAATGGCAGTCAGAAAAATAATGATAATAATTATTATGAAATAATGTGAAAGTTTTTATTTTTGCTACATATCCTTTTGCTGTATTTCTCATTTGAATTTGATTGTATTTGTTTGTTTTTAGTTACATGCATTTATTGTATATGGTATGGCATGTGATATCTTGAGTATCCAGACTTTGTGAAGTTATGATACATGTAGTGCAGTACATTAATATGTGCAAATAAATATGTATGTACAAACCAATATAGTTGTGTGGTCAAATATTTTTGGTGATTCTTTTTTTATTATTATTTTGCTGTCAGCTTATCATGATGCTATTACATTTAAATGCATTTTACTATTACGGATGGTGCAGTGGGTAGCACTGCCGCCTCACAGCGAGGAGGTCCTGGGTTCGAATCCCCGTCGGCCGGGGCCTCTCTGTGTGGAGTTTGCATGTTCTCCCTGTGTCTGCGTGGGTTTCCTCCGGGTACTCCGGTTTCCTCCCACAGTCCAAAGACATGCAGGTTAGGCGACCTGTCCAGGGTGCATTCCTGCCTTTCGCCCAATGTATGCTGGGATAGGCTCCAGCCCCCCTGCGAGGATAATGAATGAATGAATGAGGATACAATATATTCAGTAGGCAACACATCAGTTTTTATTTTTTAATTACAGCATAATTACAAGCTATAAGCCATAAGTATGGGTATTTCTAAGCAATGGGATTCATAAATTATAAATCAGACTGCAGTTAATCCAATGAAAACCTTTTTGGAGAGGTTCATGTGTTTCAGTAAAATATAAGAATATATGGTGGATATAGAAACTCATGAAATGACAAAAAAACATTATTAAATACTATTTGAATAAAGACTTAAAAATATATGTGTCTTTTTACTTTTGAAGCAGGACCTGACAGACTTTAACACCTTTCTAGGTAGCTCAACTGACTTGGCTTATCTGTAAAATCATTTAAAGTGAAACACAGCTCACCAGTTCCTCTGATAGTGACATGATAATCGCGAATGATACTAGTTGGATGTGATTCAGCATTGTAACAGAGAAAATCTATTAATAACCGTCCCTGCTCATCTGGAGTTTAACTGCACTCTGCACTCTGAAAAGGCTGTATCTCACTCTCCATTGTTTCCATTGCCTGATTTATGTTCTTAGTGATAAGTGGACACCTGCTGTAACTGCATCATCTGCAACTGTCCCACCACTTGAAAGAATATTAATTAACCTCAGGCTTTGTTACCTCTTCTTTTGCAATGTAGCAGAATAATTCCAATGTGAACCTGGGATTTTTATTCTTTATCACGTACATATTTCTGACATAATGTGGCTTAAGAGGGGAATAATCCCTTTAAACATGAAAAGCAGTAAGAAAACATTTAAATCTGCAGTTGCAGCTGTAGTTGTTCGAGTATTGGTCAATTTCACCATTGCATTATATTTATTTGGCAGATACTGTTTATCTAAAGACACGTACAATAGTGCATACTGAAGGTCACTGGAACAACTTCAGAATACAGGTCATATAAGATACGATTCTCAATAAGTATCAGGTATCCATATGAATGAACATCAAGTGTAGTTCACATGGTACATGTAAGTCAGAAAGGTTATGGCATGTCATAACTGGAAGTGCGGCATGAACGGAAGAGATACAACATCGAGATGAAGATACAAGTGGAGCATGAAAGTGCTAGACGAAGATATAAGTGCAACGTGAAAGTGCTAGAAGATCAAGATACAAGTGAGTAGTGTTAGAGCTAATTAATGTGCAGTCTGAAGAGTAGTGTCTTTCAGACTACAGAAGAAGATGGGCAATGTCTGACAGGTTCGTAGTCATCATTACTCTTAGAAAACATATTCACCTTCCAGTTCCTAGTCTTTGGTGCATTTGAAATTATTGCTTATTTTTTGTCATTATGAATATTATTTGAGTAGCTTCTTCCTACAAATTATTGTACAGATTATGCTTTTTTAAAATTCTCACAGCAATTAAATATTCATTATATTTTCGTATAGGCTGCTCTCATAACTTCAAATGTCCATAGGAGCAGTATACGGCCAAACCAAATTATTGCATGTCTTAAACATGACCCCTCGTTGTATCCATGGTCAAACCCCACAGTACAATATTCAGTTTAGCTCTAAGACACCAAAATGGATCAAATGCACTCTATCAGAGCTTATTTTGATCTGAACAAATGTACACTTTACTGTGCTCATAGTTTTTCTTATAAAATGTTTAAAAACTATTGACAATTCATTAATATTGCCTCAACATTGTTTATTTGAGGAACCGTCATCTGTCCCAAAGCTATGTGGTATTGTAGACTAAGGAGTAATATTGTGTAACAGTAGTTGCCATATATTGACTCTAGTCAGTGCAAAGCTTTTGGTCTTGCAGTACGGCTCTATATCATCTTGCAGGTGTTAATACGTCCGTGCTGGATTCATTCCATATATGTTATACGTTGCAGTCATATGTTATGTGAGTGGTGTTATTTGAGAGAGTAACAGCTGTCCAGTGTACCCCCATGCATATGCACACCTTTGTGGGGGCATTCAGGGGTTTACCCCTCAGTGCGACCCAGTGGGGCACACACACTCTTGCCAAAAAATAAAAAACATGCACACATTCATTTTTCATAAAGTGTGAGAGGCAATGATATCATGTACTGGAACGACATGGCAAGTTAAATATCATGTTCACACGACAAGCCTTTGACACTTTATTAATTCATTCAAATTCAAATTTCAATTCTAAAAGCATGTTCATAGATTATTATCTTGTCAAAGAATGGAGTTCCAGATGGAACAGATGAATAATTACCATTCATTTCAATTCTGCAGGTTACTTGATGATGAAAAACATAAAAGCACAAAAGTTAAGCAGAAGAGCTAAATGCAATCTGCATTTATTTATTAAACATAACGGATTTATAGACAGCAAGCTTCAAATATACTCAGTGTCAGTGTGAATGTATTAATTTAAGTCTCCAAACTGGCGTGCCTGTATTAACTTCATCCCCCTCTTGAGTGGCTGAGTGCCCATGACAAATTGGAAGGTCAGGAGGTGAGAATCCAATCACACCGAAAGTGTAAGACTGAGAAGGTGATTACAGTTTACTTCAACTGAGTTAGCAAAAGACAAGAAAAATTACATATCCTCCTTACTAAGAACACATACCATTAGAGGTTGCATTCTGTGAATATTATGACTGTAATTTCAGAGATGCTATATTTGTGTCCGTAGGTGCATGTATATGTCTGGCATGTGTCAAAATGGTAACCGGACCTGTTGCTCTGCGTAACTATTCCTAACTTGACATATGGTACAGTGCACATGGCTTGCGTTGATGTATGGCAGGGAATAAGTGGGACAAATTGGGAATGGAGAAGATGAGTAATCATGTAGCCTAGTTCCAAAGCGAATGAGATGGAATACAATGCTCACATCAATCTGTCCTTCAGTAATGTTGTCCTACATACAGTACTTAAAATGCACTGAGCCATCATTTTCTGTCCTGTCATGCTGTCCTCAACATGTACTTTACTTACCTTGTATGTGACTTAAAACATTATTCATTCATGCGTTCAGTTTTGCTGTTTTGACGCCTCTTGAGCCGTATTCTAAAACCACTCATATGCCACTCAGTAATTAACTAAGTTTGGTGTAGCATAATTATGATACAGAATACGTAAAGGTACAATGGGTACGATTCTTGTGTTAAAACATTGTTACAAGACAATTGTAAATCCCTTCCTATCATTGAAAAAGGCTCACGGACATGTTGACCCGCCCTCTGCCTGTGTTTATCATCCTTGGATTCGTGTTTCAAAATATACAGTTGTAACTAGTGAGCAGACAAGAGTTTATGTATTTTTGATGTTTATTTGTACGTTCCCATTGTGGAAACACTGAAAAAGTGTCCAGCATCAGTGGGACCATGTTGCATACGTCTACTCATTTTATTATTTGGAGATGTGGCGAGTGCTGCTCTGGCGAGAACTCTCGCACTTCTGCCTGCTTATGGACACATTTCTCAGAAATCAAGACCTGCGTCAGATAGTTTCTGAATTATGTGGAAGCGGAGGCAGTGTTTAACTCTGCGTCCCTGCTTGCTTGCAATTCCTCCTAGTAAATATTGCAAAGCAGTGCAATAAATTACAGACTCCAAGGTCCAAGGTGAAATAACAACAACAACAAAAAGAATAATAATAATGGTAAATGGTTGCCATTTATATAGCGCCTTTATCCAAAGCACTGTACAATTGATGCTTCTCATTCACCCATTCTCGCACCAATGGCAATTGACTGCCATGCAAGGCTCCAACCAGCTCGTCAGGTGTCTTGCTCAGAGACACTTCGACACAACCTGGGCTGGGGATCGAACTGGCAACCCTCCAACTGCCAGACAACTGCTTAACTAGCCCCTGTGTTTCAAGTTTTCCAATTTTGTAAATGCAGGACATAGTATATCATAGACAGTGCTTCCACACATGTGTGGTTCCTAAGTTAATAAAGGACTTAATATAATTATATGGTTGCCTATAATTATGGCTAGCATGGCATGGCCTCCACATGTGTTTTTCCAAAACTGTACCCAAATATCCTCAAGTGTCCCCAAATCTCTCCAAATACAAATACAAAAAACTGCATATCTTTTTGTGCCGACATGAATGATAAGTTTATTTTTCTATAAAAACAGATTTTTTGATACAGAAGAAAATTAACCTTCACGTGTTTAAAAAAATATATACAGCAAGCCCAACGTGTCGAAAAAAACTCTCCAAAAAGGATTACTCACCCTAATGCTTAATAAACCAACCTGTATCACATATAAAATGAGACTTTAGTTCAAAGTTAGGTTAAACCTCTAGAGCCCCATTAGCCCCAATAGCCAGTGCTATTACAGGTATAGCAAGTCCAAATCCTATAATAATGTCTATATATTCATTCTGCCTGAACACAGTGATATTCCTTATCTGTTTGACACTTGAATATGACACATTGGGCCTCATGCAGGAAGCGATATACAAAAAAAATTCCTCTTCTTTTTTTTTGTATCCACAATTTGTTCTTATTTTGTTAATATCCCATGATTTCTGGGATTCAGCAATTTGTGTGCTTTCCAGAGAGTACAGAAAGCTATCATATAATTCATGCCCCAGTACATATCGTTTCCATACAGTGGTAACCAACAGACATAAATGTAAAAAAAAATTTTTTGCTATAGCTGGACTCCCAAATATCATTGGTGCTGTAGACTGTACCCACATACTCATCAAAGAGCCCTTTCCAGATCCATTCCCATTCCATTAATGTCCAAATAATAGCAGATGCAAACGGACACCTTCTGAATATGGTGGCCCGTTGGCCAGGGGAAGTACACGACTCCTTTGTGCTGCTAGCATATGGTTTTGGGCCTGTAAAGCCCTTTGAGACAGTGAACAGTGATATTGGACTTAAAATAAAGCTGAACTTTAAATGTTGGTGAATAACAAATAAGGAATTCCACACAAGCCAGTTGCAATGTCACATTTTATCTAGACTTGCTTTTGAGTGTTTCATTAATCCTTTGAAGGTTTCGGTTATATTATTTAATAAAGAAGTTCATTAAATTTAAGCTGTGGAAATATCCCGTAACGTTGAGATCATTTATTCAATTCTTAGGTCTACCTGCGAGACGGCCTCCTCCTCCAGTCCTCCTCCAGTTGTTATCATGAAGCGCTTGGCTTGGGAAATGCATTTCTTTGCTTTCATTTTCATGTCAAACCATTTTCCTTTCATTCAGTTACTGCGCATCCCTCTACTGACACGCCATTTACAGCATCACAAATGTTTTGCCATTGCTGGGTTTTTGATTTTTCCTGTAACGCCAGTACTGATGCTCTGGAAAATCACGTTTACTTTTTTTAAGTTTATTTAACAGTACATCGATTTTATTACATTACATTACATTACATTTACATTATTGGCATTTGGCAGACGCTCTTATCCAGAGCGACGTACAACAAAGTGCATACCCATAACCAGGGATAAGTTCGCTGAAAGACCCTAGAGGGAAGTACAATTTCAACTGCTACCTGTACAACAAAGATAAGGACGAGAACAAAGAAACAAACAAACAGAGCAAAAGTAACCAAAGTTAACTATCCAAACACTGCTTACCTAGCCAACTAAAAATACTGATACACAAAGCAAGTCACAGAGATAACAATTAAGGTTCACAGGGAGGTAGGGAGGGATGGGGAGAGGTGCTGCTTGAAGAGGTGTGTCTTCAGCTTGCGCTTGAAGGTGGGGAGAAATTCTACAGTTCTGACCTCAACGGCGAGTTCGTTCCACCACCGTGGAGCCAGAACAGACAGTAGTCGGGAGCGTGATGTGGAGGTTCGGAGAGCAGTATTACTGCTTAAGTTCTTTTTCTTCTTGCAGCCTTTTTTGGTGGCATCTCTCCAATTCTTGAGCATTTGGGAGAGCACAACACCTGCCCATATATAGTGTTTAGGGGGTGTTACCTATGCTAATTACAAACAATCTGCCACGCGCCTCCAATTTATGTTCAAGTGGAATTAATCATTCTGCAAGCCTGGGTAAAAGCAGATTTGGATGGTTAAGACCATTTGGTGCATTTGGAGTTGACTTCTTTAAGATTAATGCTGCATGAGACCCATTATTAACCCCCGTACAAGAAGTTGACCATGTTTTACATTAGTTTGGTACTGAAATTACCAAGCAATGCATTTACTCAACAATAAGGAGTAGTTACAGACAGCATTCAAAAATATTGTTTTCTTGAAAATGGTGGAACGGGTTACAAAATAAACTTCAACGTCAGTCAGAAAGCAGTCGCAGCTTCATCACCAGGTGGATATTTGGTTTCATAAATATGTCTGTATCAAATAATTAGCTAAACAAACTTATATTTCTACCAAACTGAAAATATGTTGGCCAGACATGGAATAAAGTCTGTAGCAAGGTGAGGGTTATAAACCATGAGCATGACAAGTGGGAGGCTGGAGTTGTATTGCCCTGCTTTGCAATTAAGTCTTTTTAGCAATCTGGCATTGCCGTTTTGCGGTTTTATTACATCACGTCTTTTGTATGATATAAATATGAACTCAACAATAATTTGAGATGTCAACGACTCAACCACAAGGGGGCAAAGTGAATGGGGTGAGAGCATATTTCTATAATGCATTTAATTGTCACATAAACCCACATTAATACATTTATCCTATCTTCCCACCCCCATAGTGCTGAAGTTCATGCGCATGAGACATAAGACTTTGCTCATGAATGGAAAGATGAGAGGGAACACAGCCAGTGACCCCCTTTGTTCAATCATCCGTCCACAGTCTGCCTGCCCAAGTTTCACACAAAGGGTCTTCTTCTCACTCACTGTCTGTGCAGGCTTAACTGGTAGACTGTGAAAAAGGCAGCTTCACATTATTGCATAGAGATATTTGTGTCATCTGTTGTTGAAAAGAGTCTATACATAAGTGCTGGGGTTACACGTGTAATGGATGTGGTGTATTTCCGATGAAATATGATAACATTATTGTTGAACACATTTAATTATTATTTTGAAATCTCAGTAATGTAAAAAATCATTGAAAATCTAAAAATCTCTTATGTTGGGCATTCATTTAATTGTATTAAATTCAGTTATGAACCAATGGGAATGTGAGGATAAGAACACAAGCTAGCAATGTTCAACTAGGGACACTAGGCAGAGGGTAAAATGTAAAATGTTTGTTTGATAAATAGCCATCATCATGGCTGCAGAAATCCATGAAAGCCATCCAGGTAATCATTTGAAAACAGACTTTACCTGCTGAAATTAAATTAGCTAGTAGCTAATACTATAGCTGATACTATAGCTGTACAGTCTCAGGCAAAATGAATAAATAAATAAATAAATAAATAAATAGATAAATAAATAAATAAAGGGGTTAATTTAATACAATCTGATCAGGGCACTGTTCATTTCTGAATGATCTGGAAAGGCCTCTTTAGTTTTAGTACATTCCACAAAAAATGGTCCACTGCTTCTACTGAGTATTTTCATACATATTATTAAAGAATTTATCTACAATCAACATTATTGTAAAATTGTAAAATACAGGTTAAATTGTATCACTAAATTGTGCAATGCCCCTCTTCATTGAAAAACCGACTCATCTGTGGCATTAATGCACTTTAGACACTTCGAATTTTGTTTACTGCAATGTCCTCAAGGCAGATTCAATGGCTTAATACATATTTCTGACAATAATAATTTAATTACACTTTTGTAAATTGGATATTCCTATTTAAACCACTATATTTGTAGAATGCATAGTATTAAAGAGAATTTAATTTAATAAAGAGAGGATAAGATGCACACACCCAAATGTCATCCCATTTCAATCTATTGTGTGCCAAAGACAATAAATCTGCCAAAACATAAATTGTGATGCCAGTAAAAAGTTATTTGCCAGCAAAAAAAAGAAGAAAAAAGCTCAAAATGATAAGAAAAAATGGTTATGAGAGCAATATTTTTTTTAAATGCCTGTAATTACGACATAGTTCTGTATATATTTCACAGGATAATTTACTTTTCTGTCTGGAGTAGTGTCAGCGATAACAGAAGAAAACTGTCTCATTAAAGATTGGTCCTTTCTTCATTGTCAAAACAATGGCCTCCTCTGCAGGTGAATCAAAGTATTGCAGAAAGAGTCATGCCAGAAGTACAGCAGTCATCTTTTGCACAAAATCATCTCATTTTGTTTTAGTCTGAACGCCCACGACCACATGCTCATATTCTCATATAAAGCAAACACCCACACATACACGCACACATGGAATTACTACTGTATGCGTATTTTTACTATAACTGTAATTTCTAAGTCAAGAAATGGGGTGGCTAGACACACAGAGAACAGATTTATTATGAAAAAAGATCCCTGAAATCCGTAATCATTAAGACCTTATCAAATATAATTTCAGCAACTTTTATCATATATTTACATGCTCCTCCTCTTTCTCACTCTGCTCTTTTTCTTGCCCATTCTCACTATGCTGTCTTTTCTTCTCATCTGCATTTTGCCTGGTCGTCATTTTCCCTCAGAAAATGAAGCTACCGTGGTCCATCTTTTACCCTATGGAAATGCGGCTTACAGGAGATGCTGCCTGTACCAGTGCTCGTAGCTAAACAAAGTCACATGATGTTGACGCATGACTTCTGGGCAGATGTGTAGATCCTGGGCAGGTGTGTTTGTTTGCAAACGGGCTGTTACATGTACATAAGATCTTCGAATCATATTACAACATTAATTTGCCATGTTTGAACGTGAAAGATAACATCTGAAACCCTGCGGTTTTCATTCCTTCTGCCACAAACACAAAAAGTGTTTCACGTGTAAAATATCCAATAGATTTTTGTAGATAATTTAGTTGGCAAAAAAGATGGTTAACCAAGACTTGAAACCAGTAGTCTACAGTCTATACACGTACTCATCCGCATTCCGCGTATAAATATAACTAACGTTTACGATTCCGTCTCCATCGCTTCGGCACATTATATTTAAAACTTCTATTTACGTAACTTGAGTAACAGTATATAACTATCCTGCGAACTTATCTACACTCGTCTAAGAAAACGAACTAGATATTACTGTTATTATTGATCTAATTGTGTTATCCTCTGGTGAAATGCAAGTCTCTACACTAATTGTGTTATATGGATGGAATGTTGACCCACGATTGGAGAGCAGGCTAGAACAGTGCGTAATAGTGCCTGAATTATGTTCATGTTTATGATTCTTACATTTTGATGTTCTGAATGCATCTTGTTAAATTGGGAAACAATTGTTCATTGTGTTTTGACAATACTTTCTGGCCCTCTAGTGGACATAGCCTGCACACACCAGATATGTACGATAAGTGGTCATTTTTGACGTTAATTATTGTAAAAAACAAAAGCTCGAACATATTTTGTCAAAGTGACTATTTGCAATCGCCTAATCGAGTCCGATTATTCGATACAAACGTGAGTGAAAATGCATATTTAGGAACTGATAAGCATAACGCATTATCGGTTACCTGGTTCTTGGAATTTTGGATCCGGTTCTAATTTGGAAGCGCTTCTTGGTTCCCAAGCTTATATTTGAAGCAGCAATGGAATTCTCAGGTTTGTCTAGCTATATACGCAGTTGTTGCTGATTTATCAAGTCTGTCACCACTGCATCTGCATATATAACTTGTTGGCTTATAACCATAACTAAAACTACTAATCTTACTAGACTTTGTGACTAGTTAGTCTACAACCTCAAAATGTAATTTCACATGAAGGAAAATACTTAAATGTAGAATTCACATATCTGTTTTTCGGCTGCATATCTTTCTAAATTTTTCATAATACTGAATTCCACTTCGTTATGTAAATCACTTCTGTTAGTCCATTGTATAAAGCAAACATCCAGGGTTAATGCAACACCAACATCTGCCAATATGAGTCCAATACTGAGCAAATAGCCTACAATATCAGGAAAACAGGTATTTAACACTAACTTTAGTTTTCTCTCCAAACTTTCATTGTCAAGGGAATCTGTGGGAACTAAGTAAAATCACTCAATTATGCATTACATCACAATTGGTATACATATATGATGTCATACAGTGCCGTGATGAAGTAGTTCCCCCATCCAGGACCTGAAACAAACAGTTCATGCTTGATAACCTACTGTGATATGGGTGTTTGAGAATATAATTAGATAAGATAATAATCTTTAAAAAGTTTCCTTTGTTTAATAGTACATTTTGTCTAAGGATTCCATTCTGTGTGACAAATATGCCATAACAGAGGAAAACAGGAAGGGGGCAAAACAAATTTCACAGCACTGTACTTCAAGAGTACTTTTATCTAATTTTGTAAATTTGTCAAAATTGTCCTGTCTTCATGGGCTTTAAGTCTGGCAGTTTGTTTACTTCTATGACACCTTTGTGTTGATGTGCTAATTACCATATTCCTGCCCATTAAGTTTCTGTTATTGAACTCACTGATAGATCAGCTCAGATTGTAAAATTGCCATCAATTGTGTCACACATTATTTTTGGTTTTGCCATTTAAAATATTATCTAAAAACTCAAAATCGCTGAAATCTATTAAATAAAATAAGTTTCCCCAGAACTAAAAAGAACATTTATTTTTATTTTTCGGTCAAAGATATGCTTGAATTCATGATCCACATCCTCTGAATCTTTCTCTCTGACTGTCTCCTGTCCAATGTCCTGTTCACTTCTATTAGTACTGTGCCTTCATTTTCAATGATCTTGCAATTACACTCATTTACCCAGGTTTACTAAAGTGTTGAGATGTTATGTGTACATTTCTATAGCAAACCATAAAACATCTATAATATACCATGACTTAATGCAGTCTAATGACTGGGTGAACTTCTCTCAGTCTTCTTTTTTGCCTGCTTTTGTCAGTCAGCAGGTGTCAGGGGAAAGTCCCGTTAGAGAATAGGAGCACACGTCTCCCCTCTCCAGACAAATGAGCTGGAAAATAAGGGGAGGAGAGCCACTCCTCTTTCTCTGCCTCCTTCTGTCTTGTTCTTTTCTCCTTTGCCCTCCACTAGATGTCTGTTTGAATACAGCTGCGACACATGAATTTAGCACACTGTTTTAAACAGCCTATCTGTTACTCCATCCCTCTCCTTGTTTAACTTTCTGAGTCCATCAGTATTTCATGTTTTTAAGTGCAGTTGAAATAGCTTTGTTGGTGTGACCCGGTGCATTTGTATTGGCACAGTGGGTAGTATGCTGCCATATAAGTGTATTCTCTATACACTTTTTTTGTCTCAAATGCTAGCTCCACACTTCTACATACATTCAGGCATCTGTTTAATGCTAACAAGAGCTGAAACATTTTCATGTACATGTTACACATTTTCATTTGATTAATTTGTATTAATTTATCGTATTAATTTGTGTGTTTCTGGTGATGCTTCCACCAAAAGCAGTTCTTGAATCTAAACATAGCTTTCGTTTTCTACTTGGCAGCAGAAACATTTATGTATCTTATGTATAATGTACGTTATGTGGATATAGTATGTGTACGAGATTTGTTTGGGTGGTTTCATTTTGAATCAGATGAGCTCAGATGTAGCAATAATAGCAGCCACTTATTTTTTTTGTCATCCACCTGGGTAGGGTATGTTGTAATCTTAGCACAGTGTAGGGTATAGGTCACAAGACAAATTAAACTATTACAGTTATAAATAATATTGAATATTGATATTGATTTATGTAAAGCTATTGATATGTCAATATTGTCTATGGCTGAATTATTGTTATTCACTATTTTTAATACATTGCTTGAGAAATGGATTTGAAAATATTTTGCCATATTATATTGTTCCTCACCCACAAAATACTGTAAATGTGTTAATCTTGATTTTGTCAAGATTTAAAAATAAGAACATAAAAAAATTACACACAGATGTAAATATAACCCTCTAAACTACAAAGACAGCAAGTAAAAAGTCAAGTGAAGTCACTGGCTGTGTCAAATACAGTGCATGTGTTCCTTATGCGCATGACCCTTTTGTGACTGACAGAGAGCCCCAGAGGAGAGTGTGTGTTTGTGTGAGAGCACAATGGGCCATAAGGCCAGAAGCTGGTGTCTGACAGTGATTTGTGAGCATGACAATACGCCTCATTGACCTGTTGAACGCCACTGTCTGTTTCACATACCACGCCCTGCCCTCCCTGGTGTATTCATGGTGCAATAAACAGATTAATACAGACAGGGGGAGGGTGCCACAGATCCCTTTGACAATGAAAGTTTGGTGAGAAAACTAAAGTTATCAAGGCAGATGGATAAGACTACTACATCATTTAAGAGTACTGAAAATGCTTTCCATGTAGTGTATATAGTATAATACTGTACATTTGCTTTTGTGTCCCTAATGCTGCCTTTGCACCTGTTGCAACTCCAAGCCTCAAGGGTTTGTGCTTGCTAATGCAAGAAAGTGATTTCCATTTGCCAACTGTTGAAGAACCAAAAACAGATTTGGGTTGAGGGTATTGAGATGAATGTGATGTTACAGAAATACTCACCATTATCTCATTCCCCTCTGTGCACCCCTCTCCCTCACACAACCACCAAACATACCATCTTCCATTGTTATTCATTCTCATTGTCACAGTTTGGAGATGACCTCTTTCCCTCTCGCTCTCTTTCTTTAACATTCTCTCTCTGTCGGAGGCAATCTGCTCCCTTCTCTCCCTGGCCCCTCCCTCTCTTGTCTGCACCCTCCCTCTGGCTCCCTGTCTCTTTCCCCTTCTCTGCCCACCTGTTAATCCCATTGTTGAGCACACACAATTGTTGTCTTTTTTATTATTATATTTTTTTACCAGTTCTTCCCTCCCCTCTTTCTTCTCTATGACACTCTCTGTCTGTACTCTCCCCTCCTTCTCTGCCTTTCTTTCATGAGATGTATAAAAAGATGAAAACAGAGATGAGGAGTCAGTCTAGAGACTAACACATGCCTTTCCAGAGTCTTATCGAGGGTGAGACTCATAGACTTAGAAACCGACAGATCAACACGTGAACAAGGGACTCAGACAAGGCGTAAGGGGAAAGATTCTGAAAAGATACAACCAAGCTTATAGGTTAGAGTGACCCTCCGCCAAGGACAAATAGAGCCCACCTCAGCTTTGCAGATGTCTGTGTCACTGTGGTGCGATGAGGAGGGAAAGGACTCCCAGAAAGCTCAGCTGAGAGCCCAGTGGGACCCCAGTGTGTCTGGGGAGCGCGTGATCAACAGGCTGCTGCTGTTGGAGGAGAGATACCTGCTCTCACCCCTCTACATCTCCCTGATCCAGGGGGAGCCCCACAGGAGGGAACAACTCACAAAATGGGTGCTTGAGGTGAGTGTTTGGCAAGTCCATATTTATTTACTTAGTTTATTGATCTCCACATGGCAGTCATGTATATACACAACTGAAATACAGTATGTGGGTATTTACACATTAAGAATTGGTATTAAAGATCAACACATACACATACAGAAAGCACAACAAAACAAAAAGTCCAGTAATAAGAACAGGGCATAGGGTTCGTGAGATCTATGTTTTTATAATGATCTGTTAGAGAATCATACCTTTTAAAAGCTTTGACATTAAAAAATGGCTTTTTAAAATAACATTTAGAAGAAGTGTACTTAAACTAACATTTTAATCACAGTTTTAAAATGACTTACGGTGCAGTTTTAATAGATGTACTAGATATAATAGAGATACTTCAAATAGCGTAACATTCATAAGTGTACTGAAATTTAAATAATTCTTTATGAAATGTAAATTTCAAAAGACTGACCAGGTTCTGAAATAATTTCCTAATTACTGGGGAAATAAGTATATGGGAAAACCAACTGTCCAGTCGCACCATTGTTTTAAAAAATATAAATGTAGTTTTGTGACAATTTCACTTTATGCACTGCAATCACTGTTTGTATTGACTGGTTGGATGGCAAAACTTTTAAATCAAACTTTATTCATTGACACTAATAGTTTTTATTAATATAAACTATTTAAAGGGGTAAGGAAAACTTCAAAATATTGTGAGCTGTGAATTAGAAGCTTCTATCTGCATTCTGAGAGTTTTGAGATATTGAGTTTCAAAGATTCCAAAGTGAATGGGTTCCAAGCAGAAACTTAAATGTTGCATTTTTTCATACTTTTTAAACAGTATTTTTGTATAAAACTTGATACATGCATTTAGTTCCCTATAAACAACATATTCATGATACTAATCAATTATTTTCAAAAATGTCAGTTAGAACTGGCGGAAATGACTAATTCGAACATTTTTGTAGCAGTCTATAATCTGAACCCAGTAACATATTGTTATAATTCTTTCAGATTATAAATAAGACAAAGTTTGAAGATAATTTTGAGACATTTCTATTACCAATACCCAATAGTAATTTTGCGAGAAATCTTTTATTTTTCATGAATAAAAATGATAGAATTTCAGGATTTAACAATGAGATTTGTGATGCTGTACCCGCACCCTAAAACAAGAACATAATTATCTCAAAACAGTCTTCTGGTTATGGAGTAGAGGTTCATGATGGTAGGATGACTATGCACTGAGAAAAATGGTTCTGTAATATATTCCAAAATCAGGTCTTGAGAAAAGCGACTACAATTTCATCATACACATGGCGTAATTATTCAAAAGGTGGTATTATCCTGAATAGTTGAGGGATTTGCAGCAGTAAACAGAAAAAGGTATATTTGACTGAAAATTAGATTTTTTCAGTGGAACAGAACCTTGAGATATCATGGTAATATAAATGTATTACCACCATTAAGATATATCTGTTTCTTCCTACTAAGTCAGGCAAATTAGATATTCATATTAGTTATCCATTGGTCAGATACACCCCATGTGCTATAGTTTCATTCTTTTCATAATGCGTTCCTTAAACACTAAGAGGAAACATAGATGCATCGTAGATGAACGTATGCTACTGTACCTCTATGCTGTGGACTATAATCATGCTGAAATGGTTATTCATAAAATATGCTAATCGTGGTTAATTGATGTTCCGATGATGGTGACTTCATAATTAGTTAACACTGAGTTTGTGCATGTTTATGTTTGTCTTTTTTCCTCAGGTGTGTTGTGAGTGTGGCTGTGAGGAATCGGTGTACCCCCTCTCTGTTGCTCTGCTGGATCGCTTCCTGTCTGCGTCACTATCTCTGTCTATTTCACCTCTCTGTCTCTCTGCGGCCTGCATTCTCCTCGCATCCAAAGTGACGGGAAGTGAACAAGTGGGTGTGGACAACTTGTGTGCTGTAGCCAACTTCTGCTTCCTGCCTGAGAATTTAAGGGTGAGTTATTTCACATGCTACAGTGGCACTATTAATTTTGAGCTTTCTACAGTAACTGGCTGCATTATGTACCCATCTTCATGTTGCATTCATGGCCATTCATTACAGACACCAGAGTTCCAGGATTGTTAGTATTTCATTTTTCCTTCTACCACTTCTGAGCAATGACTATAAAACCTATGAAAACAGAGCAAACATGTGCTGTAAACAGAGCAAACTACAGTGAGCTGCATCTGAGCAAGCCCAATGTGTATCCATCTACAAAATGAAGTTTGACTGCCATATACACATTCCAAAAAAGTATAATAAATCAGCTGAAATCAAACATTGTATACATATCCTGTTGACCAAAAAAACAGAGATTTTCTATTTTTTTTTTTTTTTGGTACTTAATGCCATCTCTTCCTCTACACTGTTAGTCTGATTGGCACAAACATTATGAAGGACAAATTACAACACATTGAAAGTAAAAGTTTTTGCATTAATTAAATTAAAGAAATTTGTTGTTTTGGGTCTATGAAGCTAAGACTACAGGCTTGTAGGTAATTGGATGCTACAAGAAAAACTTTGCCATTTGATTCCAGTTATACAACAGAAACTTAACTTATACTCATAGAACCAAATTCACACACACACACCAGAAACACACACAAAATAAATAAATAAATCAAATGCACATGCGTAGATTTCATATAATTAAACAACTGTGTATTGTATTATTTCATAGAATATATTTTGATGTACATTTTTCTTCATATTGAAGCAACTTGAACTGTGGACCCTGTAATTCCTGCATGAAGTTATATTTGTCTTTTACTTCAGACCCATCTCTATCTCTCCCTCTCTCTTTCCTTTTGTATCCATGTGTGATTACTGATTTTCAAAGTGTACTGCAATTATTATATTTCCGTCTGTTTCAGGACATGGAACGTGTTGTCCTGGCAACCCTCCAATGGGATGTTGCTGTGGTAACCCCGCATGACTTCCTCCCACACTTATTGTCTTCAGTGGAGAGGGAGAGGGTGGGGGAGAATGGACAGACAGATAGAGATGATGAAGCTTTCTTATCAACTCTACGACGACACGTTGACACACTGGTTGCCATGTGTGTTTGTGACTCCCGTTTCTTGGGAATTCCTCCATCTTTAATTGCAGCAGCAGCACTGAATGCGGCGCTTTCCGGTCTGGGGAGCAAAGTTCCTCAGCTGGGTCCTAATGAACTGGCTACACTTTGTCAGATTGATTTGGTGAGTGCCTAATTTAAATTATGATCATCATTCAGAGGCATATAAGTTTCATAGTTCATATAAATCACCGCTTTTTTTGCCCCTCAGATACTTTCATATTAGAAAACTTTTGCAAAATATATCAAACCATCTCCAACAATATCCATCCATCCATCCATTATCTGAACCCGCTTATCCTGATCAGGGTCGCAGGGGGGCTGGAGCCTATCCCAGCATACATTGGGCGAAAGGCAGGAATACACCCAGGACAGGTCGCCAGTCTATCACAGGGCACACACACCATTCACTCACACACTCATACCTACGGGCAATTTAGACTCTCCAATCAGCCTAACGTGCATGTCTTTGGACTGTGGGAGGAAACCGGAGTACCCGGAGGAAACCCACGCAGACACAGGGAGAACATGCAAACTCCGCACAGAGAGGCCCCGGCCGACGGGGATTCGAACCCAGGACCTCCTTGCTGTGAGGCGGCAGTGCTACCCACTGCACCATCTGTGCCGCCCATCTCCAACAATATTCAGAACAGAATACTTGAATCAGCATTTCTGTTGGAAGCATGTTTAACTAACAATTCTCAAGGATCTGCAGGATCTTTTTTCTAATTTTACTGCCATCTGAAAGGTGTTTAATTTGATCCAAATGAGACATATGCAAAATATCATCTATCAATGCCACCATTTTGGTTTTGTATCTGTTTCATTCCACTGAAAAAGTATAAAGTTACGCACTATTAAGAATATATTTTAAATATTGAATGTACCACTTCATAAATAACAAGTCCTATTTGGTGAAAGTGAAAACCATACTATAACTGAGTGTTGCTTGTCTTTGTATCCCTCAGGGAGTGCTGCAATACTACACTGAGCTGATAGAGGGAGCCCTCGTGGAGCGTCTGAGGAATGGACTCAGGGAAGGAAAAACGTGTCCAGAAGTGGAAAAGAAGCATGAAGAACTTGAGGAAATAGTCACAGAAAGAGCCAGCACACCAACTGACTTAAGAGAGATCGATTTTTGAGTGTGAGAATGAGTACTGAAGCAATATCTGTTAAATGTAAATTATTTAATTAGTTGGATCAGTTAAACTGAGAGATATGTACTAGATATTTTACCAGTTCGAGTATTGGGCGACTGTCTATCCATTACCCTATGTGTATGTTTTACATGTATTTATATATTAAATTGGTGTCTGTTAATATAATATTATTTATTATCCATTTGAATCAATGGTTAAGTTGGAACATATTTATATATTGTATTCCTTTGTTACATCATCCATACTTTGACTGTGACTATGTATTAGTATTTGATGTATTTACCGTAATCACTTTTTTTAAAATTATGAATGTGTTATTTATCTATATATTTATTTATTTATTATTTATGTGTATTTATTAATACTGCAACATGTTGTATTGTGTGGAATAATCTATCCAAATGTTTATACAGATGTATTTTTCAAATCTAAGAAATGTTTTTCATTAATACAAATTAAGCATACCCTACCATGTAGAGTCCAGTGTCTTTTCACAGTGTCTTTTTATTTTGTCGATTGTCTTATTTAATTTAACATATAATAATAATCATCATAATAATAATAATAATAATAATAATAATCTACCATCACCCTTACCATTAAAACTGTGTTATTAACGGATAATACTAAACATTTGTGATAACTTGCACAACGATATGGTGCCTTGTAAGCTGTTTTGCAAGTCATGTGCCTGCCATTCTGAACAGAAAGTCCAATACCACTTTGCCCCATTGTGGTTGTTGTCGATGTGTCAAATTATTTTTGTGTTCATATTTATACAATACAAAAAACTGTGACATAATAAAACCACAAAACGGCAATGCCAAATTGCTAAAAAGAATCTCCACTAGCTAGAACAGTAGTTAGATTCTTCTCAGCCTCTTATTTGCAAAGCAGGGCAATACAACTACAGCCTCTCCCTTACCACGTTCACGGTTTACAACCCTCACCTCACCACAGATTCAGTCAATAAAAGGCATATTCTAACAATCCTTGATACCATTTCTCTACGTCAAAAAAAAATGTTCCAACAATAATGAACAACAATGAACAACAATATACAATTCAGAAGTTGCATGAATAAACATATTGTTTTTTGTTTTTTCTTAGCTCACTTATTTTGTGCTTCTGGCCGACATAATCCCGGTTTGGTGGAAACATAAGATTGTTTAGCAAATTATTAGATTCAGACATATTTATGGAACCAAATATCTCACTTGGTTATGAAGCTATGACTGTTTTCTGACTAATGTTTAAGTTTATTTCATAATCCGTTCAGCCATTTTCTAGAAAACAATCTATTTGCCTAAGGGAATGTCACTTTGTGCTGTTGCATAAATGCATTGCTAGGTCATTTCAGTACCAAATTTTTATTTTGTCGATTGTCTTATTTAATTTAACATATAATAATAATCATCATCATAATAATAATAATAATAATAATAATAATAATAATAATAATAATCTACCATCACCCTTACCATTAAAACTGTGTTATTAACGGATACCATTTCTCTACGTCAAAAAAAAACATGTTCCAACAATAATGAACAACAATGAACAACAATATACAATTCAGAAGTTGCATGAATAAACATATTGTTTTTTGTTTTTTCTTAGCTCACTTATTTTGTGCTTCTGGCCGACATAATTCCGGTTTGGTGGAAACATAAGATTGTTTAGCAAATTATTAGATTCAGACATATTTATGGAACCAAATATCTCACTTGGTTATGAAGCTATGACTGTTTTCTGACTAATGTTTAAGTTTATTTCATAATCCGTTCAGCCATTTTCTAGAAAACAATCTATTTGCCTAAGGGAATGTCACTTTGTGCTGTTGCATAAATGCATTGCTAGGTCATTTCAGTACCAAACTAATGTAAAATATGGTACAGGGTTTCCTACCATTCCCAACAAGGTATAATATGTCATATGAAGGTGACGGACAGTTTAGGCATATCACTGCATTCCAACAGCAGAATGACTATTCAGACATGCGGAAAACATCCAATCTTTGTCCTACATAAATCTGTGCAGAATACATTAAGCTTTTACCACAGGGATGGGCTACATCATTGTAAAACTATGTTTTTAGCTTATCCTGTTGCTATTTATCCAGCTGTTATGCATACAAACCTGTAGTATACTTCAATAGCAGAGGATTTTTAGCATGTGCGTGGGTTGAAGTTTGTTCGTACAGCTGGCATCATATCACTTTCGGTCTGTTGTATATTCTGATATTGTACTTTTGAAAATAGTTTTGTGTTCATTTGCCTCTTAAAATTCAACACCACGTCCTTGTCGTATCAGGTGGTAACAGACAATTATAGGAGTGAACAGAAATTAACCTTATCTAAATGGTACAATGTTAAACCTCATATATTTCTTCACATTTGAAAGCAATTAAACATTTAATTTACATTTTTTACAGTTTCAAAATAATAGAAAAAGGAAAAAGGCACTGTCTGGAACCCTGTTTGGGAACCCTGTCCTATGGGGCCCTATGGGGCTTTCAGAACACATACATTGGGTGCCTAAATGGGAAGGGATAAATAGGGGATAGTGATTTTAAGTCTTATATCCTCTTCTGTACGGCTCAGAGAAAATAAATAGGTCGCTGGATCTCATTTTAGAACTTAAAAGCTCTGTCCAAAATGGTATAACCTCGACAGGGTAAATTCATAGTATTGAATGGGTGTCAATGGGGAAATGCGCTTTTTGGCACCCAAGGTTTCATGTGCTGCAATACCTCCGGTAACCACTGGAGTTTGCCAGCTTCCGAGGGAATGTCAATCCCTGGCTCCGGGAATTCAATGGGCAGCAAGCTCTTTTGCCCTCAACATGCGAAGTGGAGGCCAGTGGAAGTGGAGGCCATTCTATTTGCTTCCTAGGCTTCACCGGCTGGCCCCTCCTGCCCATTTCCTATGTAATTATGTTTCAGCTAACCTAAGCTTGTGAAGCCCCGGAAGGAAGCCTGTACTGCGCATGTTGAGTGCGAAACATTAGAGCTCCCATTAAAGTGAATGGGGACTATCAGACTTTTGAAAGGAAAATAAAACTTTCCCGATGTAATTTTCAAACTCGGTTTAGGTTCGTTACGTTCCATATCAAAAGCAGACTGTGAAAATATATTGAAATATGAAAATACGAATATGATATATGTACATTTTAATATATCCTTTCGAAAACGTCTGGACCATAACAAACATTGTTTCACAAACACATAATGAAAAGTGAGCGTTTTTGGTTGTATCACCTTGTCCTTCTTGCAACGAGCTCCTTTGCCCTCAACATGCGCAGTAGAGGCTGCTTCCTTAGACTTCACAGCCTGGCCCCTCCTATCCTATTCAGTTCCTCGATGCGGTTGATTCGTAAACGAAACATAACGGAAGTTGGGACATCAAGGGAGCAACGTATACGTAGGACCTAAAGACAAGGGACTACGACCGATTTGTTGAAGTAAGCAAGTGTGATGTTAGTGGTGACGTTGATAACCGCATACACAAGTAACCATAACATTAACTTTTTAAAAGCAGGGTTTTTAATTCAGCAATAATGCTAGACTGATCATTTACACATACACATACACAGTGGCGTGTTAGTATGTAGCTAGCTACTAGTGCTAACAACATACAGCTGCAGTTTGTACAAGATGCACTTGTACACACAAACGTAACTGGGTAGTAGTAGCGATAGAGATCTTTATGCTCACCAGAACCATGTTTCACGAACATGGCTTCTCAAACAATCGATCCAAGATGAGGGCAAATGACTGATTCTTGATTCTGCGTAGCCACCGTAGCGACTCGTTGCTCATAGATGGCTGAATACGCGAGATGGCGACGTAGCCAATATAGCTAAGCTCTCTGTCATTTTCTTAGCTAAATGCTCACCTCCCTGCCATGGGCTAGAATTTAGTCAAAATAATCATTGAAGTATGTTTATGATCTCTGTGTATTATAGAAACTTGAATGACTTATCATAGAAACTCTAAACTTGAATTTCTTTCTTGAATCATGGATTAACTATTAAAGTTATTGAATTATGCTCGGTTGAATTTAATTGCCTATGCTTATTGCTTGCAATATTGACGCTTTCTCAAACATTGTTAAGTCTTTCATTAGAGATAAATAATGTAATGTGATGTTAAAAAAAATGTAATCAAATTAATAATCCCGTAGCCATTCCTGTTTTTACTACATAGCTTTGATATAGTTTGATAATGTCAGTCCTTTTTCTTTAAATAGAATGCCTGTGGCACTTCACTGGCTCCTGCCCTTGTCCATTTTGCTTGGGGTGTGGTCAGTACCCATTGACCATAACGTCAAGCAGCAGGAAGCTGTACCTCCCCAGGAGCCAAAACAGGAAGAAAGTGTGGTATGTTTAGCATCAAACGTTGTCTCCATCTCTCCTTGGACTGAATAATCGAAGAGTGGTCAGATTAACACTTAGTACAGTGTGTTACTTGTACTCACCTTCTACTTCTTGCAGTCAGTGCATGAGACAAGTCTTGCCTACCTCCTTCTACAGGACACAGGTCTGTACTATGACAGGTACTTGAGGGAGGTCATTGAGGTGCTGGAGACAGACCCTCACTTCAGAGAGAAGCTACAGTCTGCCAACACTGAAGATATCAAGGTAATTTTCTCTCACATATGCTCAGTCTTTTCATTTTGCTTTAAATTGTTGTTGTTTTTTCATTTAATTCATAGATATCAGCAGAGGGCGATATTTCCGTTGCTGAGGTTGAGAACCAAAAGCTGGTCCCTTGGTCTAATCAGAAATGCAGGAATCACTGGGTCTGGGTCCCTCCCCCATACACCTTGAGAGAGAGAGATTCATTTTTCACTTTGGGAGGTTTGAAGGGCCTGTTGAAAATGCTGGGGAGAACCCTGTACAACCCATGTAGAAAAGCCCAACATGCTGTTTCCTTTATTATGTCAGCGTCTAAATAGTGAGCATCGAGCCTTTCATCTTGTGTGTGAAAATACTGCATCACACCATCTGTTCCTTTCAGAATGGTCGTCTCAGTAAAGAGTTGGACCTGGTGGGACACAACGTCAGGACCCGTCTGGATGAGCTAAAGCGACAAGAGGTGTCCAGACTCAGGATGCTGTTGAAGGCCAAGATGGACAGTACCAACTCACACAGTGAGGGGGAGAGGGCATATGAACCGTGCAAACTGTACCAATGCAAACAGTAGTGATTGGGGGAGTAAAACATTATTTGCTGTACCTTCAGATTATCACCCCTTTAGAGCATTTTGTCCTGTTACATCAAAATATTTTCCACCTTCATGAACTAAATTAATTCAACACATTTGTAATGCGAAAAAATATAAGTATTCTCCTCACCAGAGTCTGAAATAGGTGTTGTTTTATTTAATACATTTTTTATAATGTAGAATTACTTGTATATGAGTAGAAAGAAAATCTCATTTAAATATATTTGACTTTGCAACAGAGCAAAATGAGAAACAATCCAAGGGGGATGGAACTTTCTGGAAGCACTGCAATGGTTACTGATACAGTCTACAGTATGACGGGACATTCCAATTCATTATGACCCATTATGGTGTTAGTTTATGTGGAGTCAGGACTACATGATGGAAAACCTACACATATTTAGCTCTCATTAGCTCTCATTGGAATGTAAATTGATGAAATCATATTGTAAAATTTTCTGTGCTGCCAAAGTGTCTGGTGCTAATTCAAGTCTAATATAGCTCCTTCTCTTCCCAGACATGCAGATGGACCATGCGTCACTGCTAAAGCAGTTTGAGCACCTGGACCCCCACAACCAGAACACCTTTGAGGCCAAAGACTTGGAGCTCCTCATCTCCACGGTAAAAATTGGGGAGATACCGTGGCAACACGCAGTTCAATGAGGGGAAACAGGACATTACGAAATAGGTCTCCCGTTGGGCTTTGGTTTTTGGCTTTGTTTCCTCAAGGCACCCATCCAATCTGTTTGTCTTGACAGGCGACCAAGGACCTGGAGAGCTATGACGCAGAGCGTCACGAGGAGTTCAAGCGCTACGAGATGCTGAAGGAGCACGAGAGGAGGGAGTACCTGAAGAGCCTGGATGAGGAGAAGAGGGAAAAGGAGGAGAAGAGGCTGGAGGAGTTAAAGGAGAAGCACAGGCAGCACCCCAAAGTCAATGCTCCGGTAAGAGAGGAGGGACGAACGATGCGATGATAAAGAAGGCAGGTTGAGGTAACGGTGGGAGCTGAAGGCAAAGCAGGTGGCTGCAAAGGAGGCCAGTTAGAGAGAGGTGGGCAAGAAAGATAGGGATGAAATGAAATGAAGGCGAGAGAAGGAACTATGGAGCAGGATAAAGAGGCACAAATGCTGTAGAGACAGGGATTGTCTTCTGTCTGCGCACTTAACCAACCTCCTCTCCCACCTGCTCTGTGTTCGTCTGTTTGCTATATTGTTGTGGATATACACTCACCGAGCACTTTATTATGTATCTATTAGACTTATTTTTTTAGATTTCTACTGCTGTAGCCTATCCACTTAGAGTTATGATGCGTTTTGTGTTCAGAGATGCTCTTCTGCATACCGCTGTTGTAATGTGTGGTTATTTGCGTCACCTTCCTGTCTGACCTTCTCCTCTGATGTCTCATTAACAAGGCGTTTCTGTCTGCAGAACTGCTTTTTTTTGTTTTTTTGCACCATTCTTTGCAAACTCTAGAGACTAGTATGCATGAACATCCCAGGAGATCAGCTGTTTCTGAGATACTCAAACCACCCTGTCTGCCACCAACAATCATTCCATGGTCAAAGTCACTTAGATCACATTTTTTCCCCATTCTGATGGTTGATGTGAACATTAACTGAAGCTCCTGACCCGTATATACATGATTGTATGCATTGCCCTGCTGCCACACAATAATTATAGATAATTGCATGAATAAGAAGGTGTAGTAAAGCAAAAACATTCCTAAAAAAGTGCTCAGTGAGTGTATGGTATGCTTTTCTGACCTTCCTTCTGTCTTCTCTCTGGGCCTCAGGGTAGCGTGGCTCAACTCAGAGAAGTGTGGGAGGAGACCGATGGCCTTGACCCTCAGGAGTTCAACCCCAAAACCTTCTTTAAACTACATGGTCTGTTTGCCAGTCTTACCCCCAACACACTGATTCTGCTTCTTTTTTTGTACAATGACCTGAATTACGGAATTGCACAGAGAGCTACTCCACTGTTTATTGAGAATCTTCATGGGAGAAGTGATGACTTATGTTAAATAATCAATGATGTTCATGCTTTATGGAAGTGCTGTTTAACTGGGGGCCTGGGATGCAACCCACCAAATGTAGTCTCTTGGCCTTGGATCACAGATAGGATAAAATATTATGCACATGTAATAAGAATTCCAGGGATTCCCCCAGGTATTAATAACGGAGGCACTGTACCTCAGATGAATTCACAAGCATGTTGGCTACATCAGAGAAAAATCAATAAAGCATCAGACTCTAATTTCCTTGGACGGAGTAAATTAAAAGGCACGGTGGCGCGATTAGACAAAACTAGCATTGTGTAGACGTATTTCAGCAGGTCAGGTCTTGGCTATACCATGCGCTCAATACCACAGCTTGTCACTTTACTCCACCACTGCTTACCCTCCAAGACACCTCCCCCTCCACTAACAATTTTCCTGGTGCAGTGCAGTGTCATCAGACCTCTGACAAGTGGTAAAGTGATCGCTCAGCATATATATATATATATATGTATAAAAAAAGACAGCTTATTGTGCTGTACATGTGCAAACTGTATATAAATCATAAATCATAAATAGTAAATAATTTAATTTCTTAATAATAATACTTTTATAAATAGTATGGGAATTGTTTCGCATCTGGTCTCAGGAAGAAATGGTGGAAGAGACCTATTTTACACTAATGCTGCGCGATTCGAGAGTCTATGAATTATAAGGGAAAAATGTTCTTATAGAATTTTTGCTGCTCTGGCTTTATTCATGGTATCCTATAACAGATCAATATTAAAATGTTCAAGAAGGTACTACAGAATGTTTTAATGCTGCTTCTCATAAAATTATTTCTAAGATACCAATGGAGATGGAGTTTTGGATGAGCAAGAACTGGAGGCTTTGTTCACTAAAGAGGTATTGTTATCTCTCTTTTGGTATCTCTGTCAGTGGTCTGCTGTCCTCTGTCAACATGCATGTGCTGTGTGTTAAAACACTGTCCTTTCTCGCTATCTGTGTGCTGTTCAGTTGGTGTATTGGCACAAAAATATATACATCTTTTTTTATACTCTTCCTTCCTCCCATCCCCCCCCCCCCCTTTCAGCTGGAGAAGGTGTATGACCCGAGGAATGAAGAGGACGATATGATGGAGATGGAGGAAGAGAGGCTGAGGATGAGAGAACACGTCATGCAGAATGTCAGAATTTTCTCTTTTATATCCATCCCTTGATTGCTGTCTGTGTATCATTGCCTCTATGCCTAAGAAAGTCCATAGAGCACCAGCATACGATTAGCAATAGCAGTACAGTTATAATTTTTATCACATTTAGGGCCAAAGGAAATAGCAGCGCAAAACATCTGCTCTATTGCGATAGCAGATACCTACGCATTAACTACCGATTTACCAAGACTTACCAAGTGGTTGGAGACACCCATAAAATGATAAGAAACAATGTACGATGCATGTCCAGATTACAAGGGGCTAAGAAATAGGTACAAAATAACCAGGCACAAGTAGCGAGGGATCCACAAGAAAGATAAATTACATTTACAAATCAGGAAATATCCGGTAATGGTCAACAAGGTACAGCTTTACAATCCCGTATTATAGCATAGGCATACAAGACCAATGGAGAGGATACAAAATTTGGAGTGACATTAATAAATTAATTGGGCAAAATAAAAGAAACTGTGGAGGATGGAAAGAAAAGATGGCAATCTTTTATTCCCCCAATTGTTTTGGCAGGTGGATGCCAATCACGATCGTCTCGTCACCCTGGAGGAGTTTCTGAAATCAACAGAGAAGAAGGAGTTCAACAATCCTAAAGAATGGGAGGTGGGTAAGCGTTTGAGGCCTTGTAGGAATAGTAATATACAACATAAAATATACATTCATATTTATATTATATTGACACTGTAAATTCTTTATATAATGCATTAATAATTATTCTCTATCTAATGTCACAACATTTATAGACGTAATGTGCAGCTGAGTATTTTTCCTAATTGCTCATTTTCTGTGAGACTCTTGTTCTGATTGGGGCTGTGGCTATCAGCAAACCATTGCCAGCACCATTAAAAAAAACAATTCACTAAGCACCCACAATGGATGGGATGGGAAGCACATGCTAGTGAACTACCAGGGAAATAACAGCAGAGTTGCATATCTTGGTCAGTCAGTTGCTTGTATATATTTCGCTGCAATACTGGAATTATTTGATGAAAAGATGACCTGCTACCTTTAATATAATTTTATTTGTCTTATAATTTAGGTAATATTTCCTTATATGGAACAAATATTTTCGCCTACTCCTGTTTTCCCTTCAACCATGTGTCAGTCATTTCAGTCAAATCAGTCATTTGAAATAATAAAAATTAATTGAAATTATTATTATTCAGTTCATTGAATTGATTAGCAATAATTCATTGACATTGAAATTGCTATTTCAAATTCAATTGAAACTGCTATCAATTTTAAATTTAATTGATGAATTTGCTGGTCATTTTACCAATCATCTTTATGACTAAGGTTCCTTTTATAGTCAATATTTGTGCACCAGTATATGCACCAAATTAAAGTAAATTTCAGGAAAACAGCCTTGAGGTCACTTCATGGGCTGCAACACTAGAGTATCGACAGTGGTCAGATTTAGAGCTTTGGACAACTCCTCTGAGTGGCACTGTATTTCATCAAGGTGCTAAACCAGATTTATTCTTAGTTTTTCGCATTGTAAATGAGCCCGTGGGCCTAGACTTCCTGAAACAACTGTCAAATGTGTAAAACAGGCAAAACAAAGCAAAAATGTATGTTTGTAAATAAGCATGTAATGGTATTTTGAAGGTACAATTATCGTATGAGGAACTATCATGATTTCACGGTTTTACGTTATTATGTGGTGATTTATTATGCAGCACTATGGTGGGAAAAACACTGGAACATTATTTAATTAAACACTTTATTATACGTTTCTGCACTTTAAGTGTACGTTATCACTTTTTTTTGCATTAATTCCTTTGTTCAAGGTGCAATTTTCAATCAGGATATACCATTTGAAAGCATTAAAACTCACAGTTATATCTGTGTAGCTTATTTTAATATGCCATTGTTTAAGCGACATCAGTTTCTTATTTTGTAACGTGGGTTGCAAAACAAGTGTGGGGGGACCTCACCTTCTCTGCATTTTGGAAATCAATGTAGTACAAGAAATAAGGTAATGTCAGTGTCCTTTTCATCACAAGGGTCCAGCAAACCAACTTCATAATAATGCAATTCTTAAAGTGAAGCGGACAACAATGATAATTCCCCCTGAAAAAGTAAACAGTGAACATTCTATTGAAATTTCTCAGAGTTAGCACGTTTTTTGAATTATAAACTATTAGGCATTTTGCTTCGAAGATGCACTGAAATAATCTGTTCAACCCCCAGAGCAAGAAATCATCAAACAGATTATTCATAGTAAATATTAATTAATAATTGCAGCCAAGCAATAATTAAGGCTGGTTTTTTTGTCTCAGAAAATATTTACGAAATAGATTATTAAATGAACCAATCATCACGACTGAAATAACGTGTTCAGCTGTAGTGACAGTAACTGAAAAAAATCAGTGTTGCCGCTAATAGAAAAATATGAGTAGGCGAAATGCAATGCTTCTATTTGCTTTTGTCCATTGTGGAAAAAGTGTTTGCTGATTGTGTAATGAGCTGTAGCCTTCGTAAATAAGATGTTAATTTGAGGCAGACTGCAACTGCACCAACACGTCCTCGTCAAGCTGTGTTTTGCTCTGCATGTGCGCATGTACGTAAATCTGGCCCATACTGTATTTCCCCGATAGCATTGAAGAGGCGCATTTGCAGCAATATTCAATCAGCTCTTTCTCCGGAAATGATTCTGTGCTGCTGGTTTGGAATTTTCTCTGAAGTACATATTTAAGAATGAATTATTACGTTATGTTTTATGTATGCGTCTGCATCTACACGAGTGTGGTGGTGAGGCTGTGGTTTCTGTGTTGAAGACACTGGACAACACAAAGCCGGTATACTCCGAGGCAGAGCTTCAGAAGTTTGAGGCCGAGCTCCGGGAGAAGGAGTTGGAGCTGGGCAGGAGGGCCGCGTCTCTGCGGCACCAGCAGGAGCTGCTGAAGGAGCGGGGAAAGGCCCTGGAGGCGGAGAGGAAAGAGTACCAGCAGGTGAGGCACGGGGCTGGAGTTTCACTGGGCAAATCTAGGATGCTTGCTACTTTTCACTCAATAAAATCATGTATATTTTCAAATAAGTAGAGTTTGAATTGTACCTTTTTTCTGTTTTACTTCAGGCAGTAATGGAGATGTCCCAGAGACAGAAAGACACTCAGGCACAGGCAGCGGAAGGGCAGCCCCCTACAGGTCCGAATAATGAGCTACAATTTCAGGAAGGACTGAAGAAACTAGAAGAAGGTGAGAGGGACAGAGAAAATGGGACAATGTGTAATAATTGTGGAATAAAGGAGGAAGGGTTTGTATTGTCCAGTAACCTTGCACTGCGGCTTCTTGTTTTTTCTTCACGGTGCTAACTAGATGGACATAGCTAGCTGGCATAAGTTGGCAAAAGCTAGGACTGTCCAGATACTAACTTACAGGTGCCGCTTTTCCACTCTGTGACTTAAGCCACCTCTGACTTAAGCAAACGTCCTCATTTCAGCAGGAAGGCCGCACCATTACGGCCCGGGCTTCAGCTGCTTTGCGCTTGCTTAATGCCCTCTCTCCTTCTCCAGGTGCCAACCCACCCCTTCCCCAGGATGTTGGCGGAGAGGCCAAGAACAACCTACCGGTGGAGCCGCCCCAGAATCTTCCCCTGCACACCCTTTAACAGCACCCCGCCCCCCTGAGCACACACCGTCACACTCAAACCATCTGTCCTCAGCTTCACTGCCCCCAAAGAGCGCCCTGCCGTCCTCTTCCTCTCCGCGAGCCCGCACCTGGCCGTTCCCGTTGAGCCCGGCAGCTCGGTGCCAGCCGCAGCAGCTCCCTGGAGGCAGAGAAGAGTTCATCACCATTTTCAACCAGTTTGAAAACGTGGATGGGCGTAAAACCGGGAGGACTGAGAAGATGTTATTTCTTCCCCTGACGTAGTCGTAGATTCCGTCTCTGGCATCTGTAGTCAGGGTTCGCCACTATTAGCAGTTTCTAATGAGCCATTACGCTGAAATCATGCTCGTGAAATCATGCCAAGTGGCTATGTTGAAGTATTTGTGGAATAAAGTCAATGTGCACATTATTATTATTGTAATGATAGTCTGCGTCAGATGCTAACATTTGATTATCTGTGGATGCAGGTGAAACTGTGCTGTATTTAATGAGGTAAATGGTGTTGATAATTGTAATGTTTTGCATTAAGTTCCTATTTCCATGCGCACTCTGTTCTGATGCTGCTTTTTTAGAATGTTTCTTTATTTTACTGTCCCATCTGCTACCATCCTCAAAATTGAATTCCCTCTTTCGTGTTCTCTTCTTCTCTTATTCACACAAACAGTTGGTTATTTCTGGAGTTGTCTTTCAGTTCTAATAAAGAGCTCAATTTAATTAGATAATGGTGCTTTATTGAACTTCCTTGGTATGTTTGTTTTTTTTTCTTTGTGTGTGTGCGCGTGTGTGTGTGTGTGTGTGTAAGTGAAGGATATCAGAATGAAATTGAAATATACACTCAGTGAGCACTTTATTAGGTATTTATTAGACTTATTTTTCTACTTATTGGTCTTCTGCTGCTGCAGCCTATCCACTTAGAGGCTTGACGTGTTGTCTGTTCAGCGATGCTCTTCTGCATACTGCTGTTGTAATGTGTGGTTATTTGCATTAGTGTCACCTTCCTGTCAGCTTTGACCAGTCTGGCCATTCTCTGACTTTGCATTGTTTTTCGCACCATTCTCTACAAACTCTTGAGACTGTCTGCGTTAAAATCCCGGAAGATCAGTAGTTTCTGAGATAGCCAAACCACCCTGCCTGGCACCAACAATCATTCCACAGTCAAAGTCACTTAGATTTCTCACTTAGATTTCTTCAGCTGAACCTCTTGACCACATTTTCATGCTTTTATGCATTTCATTCCTGCCACAAGATTAGCTGAGTAAATATTTGGATTAAAAAGCTGATGTCCATACCTATAAAGTGGTCACTGAGTGTATTTGGGCCCTTATAATGTATTTTGTAAATGTGGACCTAAACTAAGAATTAAACGGCATGTGTGTCTGATATTGCGCCTGTGTCTGTGCATTGTGCATGTCTGTATTTGGTATGAGTCTGTGCGTGTCCATTCCTCTCTTTGTGGCTTCCTTGAGCTGGCTCCTCATCCTGGCACACCGTTAGAAGTTATGCACGCTATGTGGCTAGTCAGTTGTAATGGGGGTAATTATAGATTGGGCACTGTTCATCTTTCTTCCTGCCCTCTTCGTTAACCTCCCAAGTCCACTTTTGTGCTCCGATGTGCAGGCAGTGTGAGTAGTGTTGATCCTATTAATGTGATATCCTGTTTGTCCAAATTCTCTCCCCCTCTCCCTCTCAGCTTTGGTCACAGTGTATTAATTGTTCCCACTCTTGTTTTTCACAGAAGCAAAAAAAACTGGAAAATGTTTCATTCCCACGCTTTGTCTTTCCTTAGTAATCCCCCCCTCTCCCTGCCACACGCAAACACACAAGAGCATTCACACATGCCCTGTTTCACTTTACTCTTTCCCTACTACTGTACGAAATGAATTGATCTCCAAATCCAATTGTACGAATTGGGAAAAGGTAAAAGTTTTCGTACACCACCAACATAACTCACAAGCGTGATAGTGATGGAGATAATAATGGTATAGTCACACTGAAGAGCTATTCAAAATTCATTTGAATTTGTTAATACAGAAGATATGTGGAAAGATGGACAACACAGTCCGAAGGGGCATAGCATAGAGCTAGGCCTTTAAAAGGGGGTTAATATAGGTGGTATCAAATGTCAGGGAGAGAGAGAGAGAGGACAGCTGTTTTCAAATGCCCAAGTCACACAATCCCACACTCAGCGAAAGAGTGAAAGAGAGAGAGCAAAGGGGAAGGAAGGAGAGAATACAGAGGGCTTACTGTGAGAGGAAAGAAAGAGAGACTGACGCTCAATAGACAGTGTAGGTAGGCAGAGAAGGACTGCAGATAAACACAGAATACATAGAGAGGAGATAGGGCACGAAAAGGAAGGCATCTCTGAAGCAAAGAAAGTTGCGCTTTGTGGAAGTTAAGCGGGTGGATGGCGGTATTGATGGACAGAGCAACCAACAGTAGGATGCAGTGATGTCTGGGATGGAGGAAGAGAACGAAGCGGCGAAGGAGTGGAAAAGCTTGGTCAGGTACTTGAATATAGCATCTTTACACTTAGAAGGCATCTGTAACTCTGTTGTATGTAATGCTAAAAAAATCACTGATTATAAGAGATAGCACTCCTTTTATAATATTTCTGTCATAATTGGGTTTTTTTCTTGTATATTTAAAAATACATAATTATGATTAAGTGGGTTCAATGAGCATTCAAGAGCGCCAGTCTTGGGCACACTTTAAGCGCTGCATTTTTGTAAATACAACTAAAGAGCTTACAAATGGTGATATGAAAATGCGCTTGCTAAAGGCAAGTAACGACAACAGTTTGTTTCTAACAGTTCTTGCAGAGAATTGTGAATTTATGCTATACTGATACTGTCACTCAGTCCTCAGGTCTTAAATATTTGTTTTAAAAAAATTACCATGGTCAAAGATTAGTTCTTCATATAAATGTATTTGTTTCTCGCTTTTTGGTACTGTCATGCTCTAGTGTCTGTGCTGCAATGGTCCTGTATTCAATGGGACTGACTCCAATTCAGTTGGTTTCCATTACTGGCACTGGACAGACTATTCAGTGCAATATAGAGCCCTCTTTACAGTGCAAGCAGACTGAGGTCATGACCTCTGAGAGGCCTAGGCACTTTAACTACCAGGCATGACATATGTTGACGTATGTAGTGATCTTCTTGGATTCATTGATATCAGCTGTCTGTACATTGTTGTGCGATACTGTCTGTGCTCAAGGATATACTGTAGTCTTAATACATCCCAGTGCTGGGTTCCCATGATGCAGTCCAGCCCACAAGCCTCACAATGCTGTGTCTGTTTGCTGGACAAACCAGCATCTTTAGCTGCTCTTGCTCTTTAGAATTTTGCATTTCTGATCTGTGACCTCTGACCTCAGTACCAGTGAGGCAGATTTTCAGAATATTTTGGCAGTTCAGCTCCCCCTGCCACCCACATAACCTGACCCTTCAATCCCTACTCCCAGTCTTGTCAATTCCTTATTGTTCACTCTCTTTCTCTTTCACACTGGGTTTATTGTCTGAAGAGTGTTTACACACTACAGTGTATAGAGTTCTCCTCTCACTCCTAACACAATGGCAGTGGAAGAGGTTGTATTTAACCTGGGTATTATTTTTTATTTTTCTATTTATATACTGATTCCGTAAATTCACTGGGATCCTTTCCATCTGTACATTTCTCATTCCCTCCATCTCTTCCCCCTGTATTGTTTTTCCACATCCCCTTATAGTAAACCTGAGCCCGCTAAAACCAAAATCTCTCTCTCTCTCTCTCTCTCTCTCTCTCTCTCTCTCTCTCTCTCTCTCTCTCTCTCTCTCTCTCTCTCTCTCTCTCTCTCTCTCTCTCTCTCTCTCTCTCTCTCTCTCTCTCTCTCTCTCTCTCTCTCTCTCTCTCTCTCTCTGTCTCTCATGCTTATAGTTTATATGGAATCTTTTTTTATGCTGCGCATATTCCATGACTATTATGTGTAATATGTATGCAGTTTACACCCGGTCCCTGCCATATGCAACATTCCAGTTCTGCATTCCAACAGATTAATTTTCACACACTCCCTGACCCTCCCTGCCCCATGGCAATGCAGCTGTCACCTGTCAGTTACCATCTGGAATAACAGAGATGGCATGGCTCCGGATAGAACTCAGTGAGTGTAGAGCAGAGAGCCTGTAAGTAAATTAGGTATGAAGTTTGACTTGATTTTCTGTTTTTGTTCCCTTTTAAGTTTAATTGCTCAATTTTCATAATGTCAACGTACAACAACAGTCTCTAACCAGGAATTTGGTTGCTAACTTCCCATCAGGCCGGTTCAGATTGAGTGGAATATACAGTATATTTTACACACTGTACTACACACTGGTCCTACAAACAGATTTTGCTGTAGGTATGACATCGTTTTCAACATGAAAATCCTTTAGTTGCCTTTTGTTTTTAGAAATTTAGTTCATCTGACCAGATGTAGTACCTACTTACAATCAATGGTACCATTGAACTTAATGGTACAATAGGTAAAATTTTTGTGTTAAAACATTGTTAAAAGACCATTGTAAATCTCTTCCTATCACTGACATGTTGACTCATCCGGTTTTTATAGTCCTTAAATTCGCATTTCAAAATATGCAGTTGACGGGCCGGCACGCTGTACCAAAACATTGTATAGCTGTACAATAATTCAAGCTCATTGGTTGAAAATTGGTTGTAATTGCCACAGCAATTGGCATTTCAAAGCAACTTGCAGTTGATTAGGCTAAGCGGGGGTCTATCCATCTGGAGCAATGTGCAGTCAAGGGCCTAACAACTTCACTGATCTTATTGTGGCTGCACTGAGGCTTCAACCACCAACCTTCCAGGGCCCAGTTAAGCAGTGTGTGTCCCCAAGAGTTTTTTGACCGCGCACACCAGGAGGGTTTTGTTGTAGGTATGGCAGTATTCTCAACAAGACAATCCTTCTTCTGATGTCAAACCCACATGGTGGGCATGGTCCACTTGGGCCTTCACTTGAAATCAAGCGATTCCATTGAACTTAACAAGGCCCATAACTGCAATCGCTGGGCCTTCACTTGAAATCAGGTGTTATACATTTTCACTATGAACGCCAGTGGTGGGTAATGATCCCAAGCATACCTTACTGTAGTACTCACAGGAAGAAAGGTGAAGGTTTTAGAATGGAATTCAGAGCCCCAAAACTAAGAATAGTATAATGAAAATCTGTGCTGAGATCTCAAACATGAAGAGCATGCAAGGACACCATTGAATTTATGAACTAGATAAGTTCTCTAAGGACTTTTAAGTGGGGGAAAATTCCAATAGAAATTGGGATATTACTTACTGACAGGGTGCCCAAACGTTTGCACATGCCATGTTCACTTGATTACTTTGAATCTGTAATAAATGCAAATAAATAGTAGTCCTGCATTAAAAGATGTCATGATTGACGCTGAACCATTTTAGTACCACAGGGGGTCAAGTCAGCATCTGTTCACTTGAGATCCATTGTAATGTACACGTTGATGAAGGGCACTCAAACTTTTATATGCAACAAAATAATATTTCAGATGTCAAGAAGTTTTTAACCACTTAAAGCAAGTCATGGACAAATCTTTTACATTCAACATTCTTTTTGTAGTCCATGGTGAGCACAGTCAGACATCTCCAGGTTGATAGATCATCCTGTTGTTGTTCTGCATAGCCAGGCCTCACTCAATCCACTCTTCTTTTTTAGCATTCATTTTCATCATAGACATGCCTACCATATTGTAGTCTATTAAAAGATATATTCTTTGTTTGAGATGTTATTTAGCATGTGATTGTGATGTATTTCTGGCCCTCTCAGACTGAGTGCAATTTAGTTGGCTACAGTATTATTTGCATGACAAGTATACATTTATTTTGCTAGGATATACTGTATAGTCATGTATACATACATGAAAATAACTCTGCTTCTATGAACATAGCTTCTATGAACCTCCACACAAATGTTTGATCTTTGCTTTGTATTTGAGGATGACTTCCTCACCCCCCCCCCCCTTTCTCTCCTTCTCTCTGACTCTCTCGCTTTTGCTTTCTCTCAGAATGAATGAGCAGGATAGAGTAAGCCAAGCCTCTAGTCTGGCCACAATCTCTGCTTTTCCTGTCCATGGCAAGGTTTGTTTCAGTGTCAGTGATGCGTTGAATGTTAAATGTATTGTGTCCTTCATGGGTTACATTTCTCCATGTGTCTCAAAGTGTCTGTGTTACTGAATCATTGCGTCTTTCTCAGTTACATTTCTCCATGCCTTTCTTCATGTCACAATTTCATTTCTCCATGTCTCTCACATTCCCAGCATTACAATATACATTATACATGTCTTTCTTGGTTTTTGTGTTAGAGTTCTCTGTGTTCCCTGCAGGGCGGTGATGGTAAATTGCAGACTTTTGGGAAGAGAGGTAGAGCTGTGAAGAGAGACCCTAACTGTCCAGTGGTGATCAGGGGCTGGCTCTGCAAGCAGGTACCTCCAGCTAGTCATCTAAAATATAGGCCAATGCTACACTGCCTTGAGGTTTAATGCTATACCACTACCAATGTGCAGTAATATAAAAGAGTACACTCAATTGCATTTATCACTCCTCTGCATTAATGGTCTGAATGTAATGGTCATATAGTGCCCTCCATAACGTTTGGGACAAAGACCCATCATGTATTAATTTGCCTCTGTAAAGCACTGAATTTGAGATTTGTAATGAATGAAATGTGGGGAATTACTCCATATCCATCAGCAGCATGGTGGTTTGAGGCTCATGTGATATGCAATAGATAGAAACAAATTATTTCTCTTGACAAATTTTCCTGTTGTACCAAGTGGAAAAAATATTAAACTATTATCTACTGCATATCTGGCAGCAGCATGGTGGATTGAGGCTCATTTGATACCTTGGACCCTTGATGACTCAGACAAGACATTTAGCCAATAGAAGTGTTCCATACTGTATCAGCATAATGTACAGCTGAATCTAGTCCCAGCCCCCAATTCTCATAGAAATCCACAGAGTTTTAGTATCGTAGGACAACCTGAAAATAAGATATCCAGACATCAGGAAGTCATGGCAAGCAAAGGATATGCAACCAACTACTAAACATGACTTCTTTAATTTAGATAACATTGCCAAAACTCCCAAAACATTATGGTGCCCTGAAATGGGGGGACTACAGGGGGGAGTGCTGTAATTTCTACATGGTGATACCAAAATGTATAGAAATGCCCTTTATTAAAATCTGACAATGTGCACTTTAACCACATGTGATTTTTTTAATTACAAATCTTGAATTGTGGAGTGCAGAGACAAATAAATAAATAAATGATGGGTCTTTGTCCCAAACATTATGGAGGGCATTGTAAATGCATTTTTTTTTTCAGGACAGCTCAGGATTAAAGTTGTGGAAAAGAAGATGGTTTGTCTTGTCTGACTTTTGTCTCTTTTATTACAAAGGTAAGTATGCATGTCTGTTTATACCCAAGAATAGCTAGATAAAATAAGATATGAAAGCTATTTTGTCATGCTTTATAAACACATTAAATGTATTCAATGACTCGTAGTTAACAAGAAAAGGACTTAGTATTTCTTTTTATATTTCTTACTGTTTCTTTCTTTTCTTGTCATCTTTGTTACAGATAGTAGGGAGGAGTCCGTTTTGGGTAGTATTCCTCTCCCCAGCTACAATATTCTCTTCTGTACTCCTCGTGAATGCAAAAACAGAAAATATGCCTTTAAAGTAAGTAGAAGTCCTCATCAGCATGGAAAATACCTCATTCTACTTTGCATTGATATCACTGTCTTCACCACTGACCACATCCAATCATTATGACAGGCACCTTTTTCAGACTTGGTGCTAATGCTCTTTACCATGCAAGCCATCTAAGGGGAAACTGTACAAAGACATTATTTTAGTCCCAGTGTCTCTCCATCTCCATTTGGGGCAGCCCATAGCATAGTGGCTAAGGTACATGACTGGGACCTGGAAAGTTGGTGCCCCAGTGTAGCTGCAATCTGCACAGCTGTTGGGCCCTAGGGCAAGGCCCTTAACCCCACATTGCTCCCCAGGCACTGCAACACTGCGGCTGCCCACTGCTCCTAAGCAAATAGGATGGGTGAAATGCAGAGGACAAAATAACCTCACAGGGTTCAATGCAGTACATCTTCTTATTCTAATCATGAAATCCTCTTAGTCTTTCTCAGCTTCAAAGCCAATGTACTGTAATGCTGTCAGTCAGTGTGTACATACAGAATCATGTGCACTGTGTCCCAGGCAGTGCACCAGGGAATGCGTTCCTACATCTTCAGTGCTGACACGCAGGAGGACATGCTGGGCTGGGTCAGAGCTCTCAGCCAGTCAGCCTGCATGGAAATGGAGAGCTCCCTCAACAGGTACCTCAAAACTCACTTTGCCATCTTAAATAGGCCATTGTTTGTTGAAAACATTTAAACTGACCCTGTACTAACTTTCTTGTTGCCAGGCGTTGTTCGAGTTATCAGGATTTCACAAGAATCAGGAGCAGCAGCGAGTCACTGGACCTTCCTGAAACACCTGCTGTCAGAAATGGCCCAACACAGTTGAGAGTGCACAGCAACGGATCCCAGAATGAAGCGAGCCCACTGGTGGGAGGAAGAATGGGAACGCCACAACTGGAACAGAGGGGGAAGCAAAGGAGCATGAGACAGAGGTAGGGCATTACACACAATTCTGTTTATAGCTAATAATAGTGCAAATAAAGTGCCATTTTCCTACTGGGCAGAAGGCACAACATGAAGCTCATTCACTCAGTCAGGGATGTTATTTCCTAGGTTCTTTTCACCCATGTGTCAGGGACGCTGTTTCATCACTTTTCTTGGTTTGGCTCTGCATTCCACGATTTTTCCCATGTGGTTAAAGTGTTTATTAAAGGGTATTTTTTATACATTTTGGTTTCACACATTACAGCACTTTTTATATACTATAAGTTTAGGGCACCATAATGTTGTGTCTTCTTACTTAAACTGAATACATTTTATTGCATAATTAGAACCAGCCTTAGTGAACTGGTTGTTAATGCAAAATGGTGAAAGTTTTTACTCTGCGGCTGTTTATTTGTTCCTCTGGTACTAAGTGTCCTAGCTTCTTAGTTGCAGCCATGAAATACTACAGTCTTAGCATAAAAAAGTTTTAGAGGTAGTTGTCAGGATAAATACCTTTATTGGCTGTATAATGGCCATTTATGTATTTATTCATATATAAATAAATACATAAAAAATGTCTAAAAAAATATTATCACTGGGCCGACAGTAATTAGCACAAAATTATGGTATGTCAATTGTAATACTAAGCATTATGACGCTAGTGACATGATGTCACATATCCTAGGAAAACTAATTATTATAAGCTGGGTATAATACTTATGTATAACAATGGTTATAATGCATTGTGTCAGACTTCAGGCATTACTATGACTACTATTTCAAGTATATGTGCTAATAGAATATTCAATACTCATCTAATGTTGGTTTCTGGTTCAGCTCTGTGACACCACCATCAGCTGAAGACCAGAAGCACACCTCTCCTGATGTGTGTAGAATCTTTCATAGGACTGTAGAGTGAACTGGCCATATATCAACACGGATTATGTATTTTTGCGTGGCTGAAAAACCTCACTGCATGATTCAGGGGTATGCTGTGGCTACTGGCAGGTCCTCTTTGTAGTGCTTTTATGGAATCTAATGGTGAAACAATTAGATTCTAGGAGATTTTCAGTCAATCAGAGAGTGATCAGCCTGTAGCCTAGTGGCTAAGGTACATTCCTAGGACCTGGAAGATTGGTGGTTCAAGCCCTGTTGTAGCCACAATGCACAGCTGTTGGGTTCTTGAGAAAGGCCCTTAACCCCACATTGCTCCAGGGGGGATTGACCCCTGCTTAGTCGAATCAACTGTTAGCCGTTTCGGATAAAAATGTCAGCTGAAATAACAATAAATTAATGTAACTGTAACAAATTATGTTCCTTCTCCTCCCTCCCTCTCAGTCCATCACCAAGAACTTCGACTCCGACAAACTCCGCTGGGCAGTCGAGGCGTCGCCAGTCCCATGCCCAGGAGGCTGCTGAGCAAGACAGCCTCCCCCTGAACTACCCTCATCAAACACCACCCCAAACCATGAAATCCACGGGATCCGCACCACTGACCCCAAAAGGTCAACTCGGGTCACGACCCCATACTCCTGTGGGCAGGGTTGACATTCGACCGCAGGATGACCTGCTTTTAACACCGCAGTCTATAGGCTCTGCCCCACCATCCCCCAGGCTGGATTTCAGCCCCTGTTCCCTCACTCCTACCCCAGAGAAAAGGCACACTCTTAACAGGGTAAGCGTGATTGTTAGCACAGGTGGGTGGTTGGCAGGTGGGAATGAAAAAAGCAAGGATTTGTCTGTGTAAACACAGGTGCTGTGTAAACACAGGGGGTGGATTCAATTAGGAGGGTAAGTGGTGTGATTAGGAAGACAAAGGAAGGAAGGAGGCAGTGGGTAGAGAGCTATTCTTTAACAACATCCACATAAGATACTGTGTCTAATACATTATTCTTCATGTACATTTCGCCTTCAGCCTACTCCTGGGTATTCCTCCCCACACCCCATCAGCACAGCGAGGAGAGCTGCAGGAAAGGTATGGATGGAGACAGGCAGAGACATGTCACTATACTGTAATCACAGAGCTGGTCAATTTAGATGTACTTCACAAAAGACTTTGTGAGGGGAGGAGATTTGGACAGAAGTTGAAGGGGGATGGGGACAATTTGATGGGGGTATTGTGTAATTATGTTGATTGATATGTTGATTCTTTTCGGTGACACAAATGTTTGCTGCATCAAAATTGTTCATGCGCAATTATAAATATATATACAGTGGGCTCTAGAATTATTGGTAAATATTATGTGATAAATATGCACAAAAGATACTGTAAACTAAAAAATAATACAGTTATTGACATGAGCCTTTTTTCCAACACATGTAAAGTAGTGTTCTTCATTGATGATTCAGAGGAATCAACTGAATTTCTCAAATAAAACATATATTTCCCCAAAAAATTAATCTTTTGCTACCAAACAGGTTGATGTTGTGCATGGCCAAAACATTCAATTCTGACCATATCACTCTTTTCCAGTCACAATTCCAACTCCAGATGCTTGGTTTTGTTTATTGTGCTCAGTAAGGGGTGTCTTCACATTGAAACATGAGAATGAATGTATTGAAATCAAAGTATATAGTTTTACTATATGTTTGAACATAGCATATAAATTATTTATAATATGAATGTGGAGATTTCAGTCAGTTCCAGTAGCATGACAGTATGAATACACCATGTTTTGTATAAATTGTAAAAACAAAAACAAATATGTGTCATATATTACACTGTACACTCTATTCCCTTATTTAGTTAGTTCTTTATGGCCAGCTATTATACATGTTTTTTTTACTTCAGAACATTTATGCCCTTTCTGTCTCCATAGGCCTGCTCTCCGGGGGGGCAGGCTGGCTTATTGCCTCCATTGCCCCCTCCAAGAATTGCCCCTGTCCCTCCCCCACCTCAATACCACCATCATCATCGCAGCCATATGTCTGTTTGTCCGCTACAGCCAGCTATGGTACCAGCTGTTAGTCTTCACGTCTGTCTGAATTCTTGTATGTCGCTCTGAATGAACGGGTTATGGTGATTCTTTGGGCCAGATTTACGCACAGCGCAAAAGGCGACCAGACGAGGGTATACTAGCGCGGGCGCAGTCTGCCTGAAAATAACGGTTTATTTAATTTCAGCCTACAGCTCATTACTAATGGGACAGCCTACTAATCACATTTTGCGATTGAGGCAGATCTTAAACAGTGCAGTTAGAACACCTATTAAGTGCATTGAATATCTTCACTGCATGCGGCGATATCCATGTATCTGGTGCCATGTAAAAGTTTATCCAGCTATCGAGCGCAGCATAAAATGTGTAGATAATCCATCTGTGGCGGCAGTTGTCTTTTGAATTAATCCAAATGCGAAATGTAATGTTGCAATGAGCTTGACTATTGCCGGGATAGTATGAGAACACTGTGTGTGAGGTTCCAGGACATCTTTTTATTTCTCCCAGAAGCGTAATTATTTGTATGGCTGGGCGCTTTTCTTTTTTTCGGCAGTCCCTTTAACTCCCCATTTCTTTTCCGCGATCGTTTTGGAAGATAACTAATCAAAATAAGCACACACTCTTTCCACGATGGTCAAAGGTAATTAAAACAACATTTCAATGAATTTAGGCTACTCATATGTTTTACTAGCGGCCTTGTTACTTCAGACTCTTGTTACTGTAACTACGGTTGAGCACGTTATTTCAGTGACTTCCCACTGCTTCACATGAGACATGGTTAATTTAATAAATGAGTTTGTAAATATTTTCAGTGACAAAAATCAGTCTTAATTATTACCTGGCTGCAATCATTCATTAATATTTACTATTAATAATCTGTTTTACGATATTTTATGATATTTTGCTCTGGGAGTTGAAATATTTAGATTCTTGTTTCAAAGATTATTTCAGTGTATCTTCGGAGCCTACACCTCTGTCTCTGTCTCGTTGAGCCTCTGTTTACGCATGCTCTTTAGAGGCGGATACTTTTCATGTAAAATTTGACCCTCGTTAATTGCGTAAACTTTAGTATATTCAACGAAATACATAATCATCCACCCTTATAATATCTCCGCCCTTTATTTGCGCGATCCATCCTTAAATCCATATGTAATAAGGAGAGAAGCGCATTTGCGATGACTCACCTAGATGGCACCATTCTGCGGTTCCAGCTTCGTGCGCCAGTTTGTTACATACGACGTATGTTTCTCGGGCCGAATGCGTCATATGTGCGCCTGAAAATCGTCGCAAAAGGCTTAGTATATCTGGCCCTTTGTTTCTTGTTGTCTATATATTGTACGTCTGTACATATGTTAGTGTTTGCACGCGTGTTTGTGTGTACTGCTTGTGTATTATTTCTGTATGTATGCAGTATTTACATTTTAGAGATGCTGCTATTGTGTGAAAAGTTTCACATGCCTGTATATAATGGGTAGGCTTATTCTATTCCACTGTGGCCTGGTTGACTCTGTGGAAGCTATGTAATGTAGGCAATTGATAATTTGCTTAAATTATTCAAAGGTACCTATGGTTTCATGTGTAAGAATGGGCCAAACCATTATATGAGCAAACAAAGGCATATATTTTATAAAGATTAAAATATATGAACTTGCCATTCAAGAATCGTTTTTGCGCTTTGTTTAGCTTTGTAAATCAAGCAATGTGATTGCTTTCCCACTAATGCCTCCTTTTTTAAAATCCCATTATTTGATCCCCATACAATTTGTTGACCTGCATTGCGGGTACAAGGCTGATTGATGTGGAGTCATGACACAACCACTTTTCTACATATAATAGATCAGTGTTTTGTACTCATTGACTTACCGACCTCAAGAAACTTTCATTTTTGCCCCACTACTCAGTGCCATATCAACCTCGATGTTAGACATCTAACTTGACTCGATGACGACTTGAAATGATTGGTGGGGAGTATCTCCTGCTTTAGCTTCTAAAACCCCTGACATACAGACATGTCAACATAGATACAGATACACAACTCTTTAAAGAAAAAACATTAGGTTGCAGATGGTATGCATATCTGGAAAGTTCAAGGCTGAAGATTTTCAATGGATTGAATGTCATCTCAATTCTATGTTATATACAATGCCATCAAATCCTTGTCTGTTTTGACCAATGCGCTTTTTCTGTTGCAGCCTGCGACCTCTGACCTCTTCCAGGAGAGAGATCAACAGCAGTTGAGGACCCCAGAGAGTGAAGTTGATGTAAGTAACTTCAAACTGACATTAATTTGAATATGAATTACAGTTATGATTATTGTCTTTAGTGGAGTGATCTTTTCTATTGTGTTCTTTCATTGGGACGGTAGGAATGGTTGTCTTCTCCTTGTTATCCTTTTTCCTAGGCTGTGCTGACTAGGCTGTGTGGCTGTGACAAGCTGCTTCAGTCTCTCTCATTAGAAATTGCCCAGCTTCAAGCAGACAAGGTCAGTCCTAGCAGTCATAGCAGCTTGTGAACATTATGAGTGTGGGTGAGTGGGCTAGTCAGTGACTCAGCGACTCAGTCTGCCTGTTGATTATTCAATATATCAATTTTGGCTGAATGCATTTATCTTCTCCACCTACTTACCTCCATCTCTTTCTCTGTCCCAGGACAATGTGCAGTGTGCTCTGGAAATGGCGAGGCTGCAATTGGAGGAATGGAAGGGTCAAGGGTTCAAAGGTCAATGTATCAGAGGGAAAGAGGGGTTATTATCCCAGAAAGCTTTCCTCCAGGATGACCTGGTCACTATCAGGGCCAGAATGTGTGATGTATCAATGGTAGGATATTTTTTATCTAATGTTTTTATTTTGTCTCCAATTGTAATCTCCATATATACTTAGTTATTTCACATCACTGCAATGTTTCACTCTGTGGTTTACCAGTTGAGCTGCAGTTATCGGCTTAAGAACATATAGTAGTAATGTCAGAAGGCACAACATCAATAATCAGCCCTTCTAGGTCCAACATTTGCCTACAGACTATAGAGTGTCCAGCACTGCTTCAAATCTTAAATACCCTGAGGACTTTTAGCTACAATAAATTATCTGGCAAGTGGTTTCACACATGGATATCGCTCTTTACTAAATAAATAAATACATTTAAAAGGATTTTCAAAAAGGTTTTACCTTTAACCAAATGCTGTCTATGACTCATTGTTCTACTGAAACTGAAAACTTCAGTTTTTCTTTATTTATCTATTAGAATAATTTATTAAAATCTGTCTCAAATGAAGACAATAAGCATTAGTGAAGTTCAGTGTTTCCATGTAAATACTATATTTAGACCGAAATGAGTTTTGTACATTTTGCACTTCTATGTCACTGTACATAGTACTCATACGTAAGCGATCAGGCAGTGAAACCTTTTGTCTCACAATGTGCTTAAGGGCCTCTTAATGTTTTACCGCACTTTGAGTGCATTCACTGTGATATGCCATGAATTAAATTTAAAGAACAGCTGCAGTGTCAGTCTCAAAAGTAGAAAGATAGGCACAGTGAAATTACTAGCAAGATATTTTGTGAATGTATGATACTGTACATTTTATCTTCTGTACTAATATAGTTAATTTAGTATACTTTATACACTCACTGAGCACCTACTTATTCATGCAATTATCTAATCAGCCAATCGTGTGGCAGCAGTGCAGTGCATAATCATGCAGATACGGGTCAGGAGCTTCAGTTAATGATCAATCTTCAGAATGGAGAGTCAGTCCTCCACCCTGGATCTAAGTGACTTTGACCAGGAATGATTGTTGGTTGGTTGGTTGGTTGGTTAGTTTGTTGGTGGTTTGAGTATCTCAAAAACTGCTGATCTTCTGTAATTTTCATGCGCAATAGTCTCTAGAGTTTGCAAAGAAGGGTGCAAAAAACAAAAAACACCTAGTGAGCAGCATTCAGAAACGCATAGTTAATGAGAGAGATACGAGGAGAATGGCCAGACTGGTCAAAGCTAACAGGAAGGTGACAGTAACGCAAATAACCACACTTTACAACATGGGTATGCAGAAGACACACAACACGTCAAACCTCTCAGTGGATAGGCTACAGCAGCAGAAGACTTAATAACTCTAAAATTGAAGTCTAATAAATACCCTATAAAGTGCTCACTGAGTGTATAGTGTATACTTATTACATATTCATATTCATAAATTAATTAAATAATACATATATTGAAAAGGTGCATCTGATTCCTCTTTTCTGCTCCTGTCAGGAAATGGAGAGAGTGTGGAGCCAGTATGAACGGATGGAGAGTGAGCTCTCCGTCCTCCGTTCACACCTCCAGCATATCTGTCGCTTTGGAAGGCCCCAGGTATACTTTGTTCCTTTCCTCTTCCTCTGTGCCTCTGGCCAAAACCATGTTTAATATCCCTCATTACATGTCTACCTTTATTACCACTGGGTTTTTTAACTTACACTTTAGTTTTTGTACCTACCAATTGGCTGAGCTGTCTGTATACGTGGATTATATTATATTTCCAGGAGCAGTCCCAGGCACAGAGGGAACTGTGGATGATGGAGGATATCCTCTGTGGCCTTAAGGCCAATCGCAATCTTTTCCGGAACATGCTGAGGTTGCCAAGGCAAATAGGTAACATACAATAGTGTGCTATTACATTCATTTTTAATATCCTTACAGTGTAAACTTTTAAAAAGATTCTGTTTCCTTCATCAGTGGCCTCCCCAATTCTACAAAAGTCAGTCCTCCACCCTGGAGCCCCAGGTTCACAGACAGATGGGTTGCAGAATGATGCATCCATGGTAAGGCATACTTCTTGTTTATAAACTTTTTGGGATGTAGAATTAATGTTAGTTGTTCATTTGTTCTTACTAAATACAGAACACCAAAAGTTTGCATTAAAAATAGATTATGCATGAACATTGTAAATGGTTTCATCATACCGACTAAATAAGTATCACTGATCTGTGCTTCTTCAACGATTCCAGTGCAAAAAAAAACATTATTTCTCTTCCTCTATTATAACTTTCATTTTTTGGGTGTCATCTTCAAACAAATCCTATCCTTCACCATTTCAGCTTTTAAAAATGTGCATTGCTTCATTCTCTCTCTTTTCATTCCCTTTTCTTTCCAGTCAGCCACCCACCTCTCTGTCTCCTTCTGCAGTCCCTCCATTTCCTTGCTCCCTGGCTATTTTGTCTATTGTTAATGAGAATATCTTTTGTTTGGAAATTCATGCTTTTGTTGTTGTTGTTGTAGGTGATTAATTAATGTATTGCCAATGTCAATGTCAATCCTAAACAATAATTTGCTTAAGAACATTATTATATATTAATTAAATAATTTTAGGTTGATTTTTGCACACCAGCCTCATGCAAGAAAATTTTTGTTTTCTTATCTTAAATTTCTTTTAACCAATCAGCCTTGTACCCGCAATGCAGGTCAACAAATTGTATGGGGATCAAATAATGGGATTTTAAAAAAGGAGGCATTAGTGGGAAAGCAATCACATTGCTTGATTTACAAAGCTAAACAAAGCGCAAAAACGATTCTTGAATGGCAAGTTCATATATTTTAATCTTTATAAAATATATGCCTTTGTTTGCTCATATAATGGTACTTTTCTCATATCATATAAGGCATCCTATTTGTCCTGGCATCTAAGAAAAATACTTTTACGAGATTGGAGACTGAAGTCCTGCTTTCTGAGATCCCTAAACGAAAGCCTATCATTTTTAGCAGCATCATCAGTGAAATTAAGAGACCTGCAAAAGCCAAAGAATGAGAAAAAAATATTAATGCTTGTAATACAGCCATCTGATGCTCGTGCCATCAGCAAAATTAAGAATGTTTCAATATGAAAATATTTTCAGTCCACTGAAATTATTTTACATGGCCACAATAGGTGAGAAGTCACTACCAAGAAAGTTTTTGCGATAATTTTGTGATTAGTTTAGAGAACACACGCATTCCATTTTGCCACCAAACATGTTGCTGGTGTGTATGGCCACAACGTTCAATTTGGATCTCATCTGGCCATGCACTCTCTTCCATTCATAATTCAAATGAGGTTCAGCAAACTCAAGATGCTTGGTTTTGTTTATTGTGTTCAGTAAGCTACCATTCCAAAGAGTTTTCTGGTATGGAGGTGCCATTTTATGTTTTTGGTGACCCCAACACACAACCAATCTCTGCAATTCTTAAACTGCAATCCTTGGGTTACTTATGGCCTCTCTTGCCATCTTCCTTGCTGTCCGTGGGGATAATATGCACTTTCATGATCTTCCTGGCAAGTTTGACACCATTCCATAGGTTTTATGGAACCTATGTTAAGTGGTACGTTTAACCGGTATTTTTAACTGGTGGTAAAATTTTTGTTGTACCCATTACCCGACTTGTGATGCTCAGTTGCCATCTGTCTTCTGAATTGAAAGTTCTTTGGCTTTTCCCATGCTGATGATTAACCTGTAGTGTAGTGGTTAAGGTACATGACTGGGACCCGCAAGGTCGGTGGTTCGATCCCTGGTGTAGCCACATAAGATCCGCACAGCCGTTGGGCCCTTGAGCAAGGCCCTTAACCCAGCATTGTTCCAGGAGGGGATTGTCTCCTGCTTAGTCTAATCAATTGTACGTCGTCTGCCAAATGCCATTTATATAACGTAATGTAGAACAATATCTTGGCTTTTCAAGTAATTTGCTACAAAAAAATTCTAAATAAGAGAACATTCTAAATAAGTTCTCTTAAATCACTTGTTGGAACGATTTAAGAACAAATATTTTCGTACGAAGCCCATTGTTTGTAGTACTTAGTTACAACATATCCAAACAAGTTATTTCTTCAGTTATTCAATAAAATACAGCATGCTCAAATGGAAAATGACACATTCAAAAACCAGCCTTCACAAGTGAAGGGTTTTAAGTAATCAACTGTCCATTCAGGGGGTGGAGTCAGAACCCCCACCCCGCCCCCCTTTGCCTCAGGAGCTGCAGGGGATCATTCAGGACAGAGAGGTGGAGCAAGGCTGGCTGGAAAGCGAATCAGAATTGGAGGTGAGTGTCAGGCAATTCAACAGCTGCCAACAGACCTAAACAATGATATATTTTGCAGTTCAAATAGTTTCATTATTGTTTTTCCCTGCTACCATCTCATGAAATGTAAAAAGAAGAAAAATCCTGTGCAAAAAAACCCTTAGATACTAGCATTTATTGAACTTATACACACACAACAGATTGACCTGAAGTTTGATAAATGCTTTTCATCAGTTCACACATTATTGTTTTTCCCCACTATCTCTTCAAACCAAAAATTTGCATCAATGATATTTAATATATGAAATGATATTTAAACTTGTATCACACTGCACCCTTTTCCCATCCATTCCCCTACCACCCAGTTTTTCTCCTCTCATTTCTTTGCTCTTCGTCTCACCATCTCAGGGTCTCTACGGCGGTCTGTCCCCCCATCATCGGTCAGAACAATTCGGAGACAACCCGTCTGTCCTGTCTAGAGACAGGAAGCTCTCAGATACCATGCCAGGTAACATCTCTCTTCTAGTCCCTATGTACCCAATGCAAAATGATAAATTCTAATGACCTATTTTAATATAATATATAAAACCTCAATTATTGCATTCTTGAACACATATTGTAATATGTGTACCTGAAAATTGATACAGAAATCATGTGAGGTCATCTTTCTCTCACACAGGCACTGTGCCTGGTCTTACTGCCTCCAACTGGTCGACACCAGACACTACAATCAAGGTGAGCTGCTCCGACACAGATTCAAACAGAACAAGAGCCCATTACAATGCTGTACACCAACATACAGTAAATGTTGATAACTAATAACTTTAAGTAAACAAGGACGCCCAATGTAAACATGTCGTACCCTGCTAATTTATATACTACTGTGTGTTACTTTGCCATGTCAGTGAATACAGGTAAATACTGGTCTGAAACAGGTGTTTGGTGCATCTCTCTGTGTCTGGGTCAGGTAATGATGTGTTAAGCAGGAATGCAGCGTGCTGGTCCTCTGGCAGCTGGATTGGCAGTTTTTCCCTCTTTTGAGTTAGGCGTGATTAGGTCTGACATCGGCATTGGGAGTGTGCAGTTCTGACGTGTTGTGGATGCGGCAGGGAGCACAGTGTCAATATCAAAGCAGCCTGTGGTCATAACTCCATTACCCCAATATTATTCAGATGAAATAGCCCAATGTGAAGGGGAATAGTACTAGTTGTGTGAAATGTAAATTGTCAAATTCAGTGTAATTAGGGCATGGTGTCATTCCTATGAAAAACAACAGAGGGCAGCAGATATCTGGATATCCGCTGCTACAAATGTATTAAACTCTTAGCTAGAGTCTTTATCTGTTTCAGTTGAAATGTACGCTTGTGCTCAGTGTGCGAACCCACCTTTACATCAGCTGGTTAAAAAGCCACCAGCCTGCCCACTGTATTAACCATTCTATCTCGCGCAGAGGGTGAGAATGAGCGAAGAGGAGCAGAGAGAGAGGATCAAAAGAAACCAAGAGAGGCTGGCCAATCAGAAAAAAGCACCGACATCCAGCCCCACCAATCACAGCCAGTCTCAACAGCCGTCTCCTCCCAGAGAAGAGGTAAGTATATTTGAGTGGCACCGAGAGTGAACATTAAATTGCTCAGTCCAAGGTGGACTGCCCAGCCCTCCTTCCCTGCCCGCCTGGTAATGGAGATGAGGTTCGGTTCACTCATAGGTGATGCATGTTGACCGAAGCATCAAAGGAGCGTGCTGCTATATTCTTCCAGAGCACGAGGCAGTAGGGCTACAGAACTGCAGTACAGAGAGGGGAGGAGCTACACAGGACTGCTACTCTGCTTTCTGCCAAAGCCAGGGAATGTACTGATGAGTCACTCTGGTTTCACAAAGCATGAGCCATGTAGATATTGTGTGTTTGTGTGTGTGCCTGCGTGTGTGTGTGCGCGCGCATATGTATACAGTATACTGTATGTGTATGGTTTCTGTGCACATGTGCGTATGTGTGTAGAATTTTGTTTGTGTGTTTAATTTTGCTTTTATGTCAGGAACATACATCGCTCTGACCACTCTTGCATTACCAAGACCTAGTCATCACCCTCTTCAAGAATATAAAATACATTTCTTGTGTATTTCACTGTGTGACTATTAACTATATGTGTGACTATGTTTGAATGAGCCATTTGCATTATATTAATGTAATCTTTTCTCTCATTTTCTTTATCTTTGCTTCTTTAGCCCCCCTTTCCTCTCAGAGTGACACGAGTCCTCACTGCTGTCCTGCCATCTGCTCTGGTTGCCAGGCGTGTGTCTGTCGAGGACCCTCCTCACGAGCTGGCCACTCCATTGCCTGAGCAAATATCTCCTGGGATGCATCAATTAGTTCCTGATCAGAACAAAAAGCCACACAGGAGACACAGAGAAATGTTTCTTGAGAAGCGTCACCAGAATTCTCACAGAATAGCAACAGAAGTAATGAAGGATGGACACGGCCAAAGTCTGCCCTGTGAAGAGCTGTCATCAGAAATGACTGACCACCAATCAAAGTTGTCTCATCCAGCTAGGGAATTGCCTGTTCAGAACCAGCACATGACTGCTATAGAGGATGGCTCTTCTTCATTACCTAAGTCCACTATGAGCGAGATACAAGGAGCAACTGAAAAATCTGTACTCCCAGAGGCATCCATTATAGAGCCTGAAAAATCTGTGCAACCACGCAGAAGTGACTGGTCAGTATCAGGAAATGGAAGTTTGCCCCCTAACCTTAGACCTAGAGACGAAGACGGGTGTCGTGGATTTACTGGCAATGAGAGAAGGGAAAAGGTGAGTTTTAGGCAAACAGGTTGTAGGCACAAAGGCATGAAGTGGGCCAATACTCACCACTATATAGTGGTACTTCTGATAACTGAAGTAGACGCATCAATATGCATCAATATGTAGTCAACATAAATTCAGTACATGCCTATGTACTTTCTCATGACCAAGCGTCGAATACAAGATGATAACAAGACCAAAGTGGCAAACTAAGTTACCCTGATATTAGCTTAGCTGATTGAAGACAAAAGAAAGTGATCTCCATGTCTTATGCCCAAATGTGTTCCCTCTGTAGGATCTATTCAACTGTCATTTATGGAAAACATTTTTAGCGTAATGGTTTTGTTATCTATTTAAGGTTGCATGCCAACCAAACTCACCAATGAATGCCATGAACTTGTTCATTCATGTAACTTACTTTGAAAAGCTGTCAATCTATCAAAGTTGTCAGGTAACAACCACTTGAGAACATTTCTTGTGTGAGGTGTATATATTAGAAAGCACATGCTTTTCTGCAATGTTGCTAAAGAACTAAAATAAGTGACAATCAATAAGAAAAAATTCAGCATGCACTAGTGCTTTAAGCTATTTCCCATACACAACAGTAGAACTGCACCCCCAGAGGGCACGGGAACAGAATTTTAGACAGCAAATGCAAAGGAAGGATCTCCTTTGTAGCAGCTGCACAAACCCCACCACACACACACACACACACATGCACACATACGCACCATGATTCTTGGTTGGAGGCTGGGCCCTAAACACCTGTGCAGACATGTCATCTGGCTCTAAGTATGTGCATTGACCTTTCCCCTTTACAGGTCAGAGGGCGCACCTCCTTTCTGGTTTCTGACCTTGATGTTGACCCTGACCTCTGCCTGACGCCAGAACAGAGGGATGCAAAACTAAAACGAGTGGAGAGAATCAGGGCGAGAGTAATCAGGAGGTGCGTGAATCTTTCTATGCTTCTGTCTGTCTCATGCTGGTGGACCTACAGAACCATCAGAGTATCTTGGAATACGGGGGGAAAAAATTGTTTTATTTACTTTACTCTAACCACCAAATTCCTATACTTTTTCTCATATACTCTTATTTCCTCATTACATGTATTTATCTCTCTCTCCCTCTCTATGTCTATCTCTCTCTCTCAGTGCAGTCAGAGAGAGCAATATGCAGCCCAACACTCCACAGACCGGCGACTATATCGAGAGATTGATGAAACACTCCTCCACCCTACCTAACAAAGCTTTGAAAAAGCAAATGGCAGGTACGGTCTACATTTACCATACTGTTCAGATTTTTTCCCAGGCATTTATGCATGTTAGGATATTCGGTGGCTGTCGGGGTGGGAGATTAAGGGAATTATTATTGATTTAATGTACATACAGTATATAGAGGGTTTTAATCCTATTGTCAGTTTTAACTGTGTGTAGGGTCGGTTACTACTGTGAGTAGAAAGAGTTGATATGTTTACCTCTCTCACTCCTCCCCAGCTGGATCAGGAGATTCAGAGGTATGCTGCTGTGCTGAAGGAGTGGACTGTGATCACTGTTGCCATAGTTACAGGGATCCTGACCTTAGCATTAATGTTACAACTAAACCACACCCCTCCAGAGTCCCAACTCTTAATTTTATTCAGGTAGAAAGAAACACAGATAGTGAGAATTCTGATTGTGATTCTAAGCAGGTACCCCTTAAAGGTGACTGTGGTAATACTGATATCAGTAGTTGGCACCATAAAGGCGTGACCCAGAAACACTTCATTTCAACCAATCATATCACCAAACTTACTGTGTTTCCAACCAATAGGAGCATAGAATCCACTCAGGAGGCACAAAGTTCCTGTCCATTCCATTGTGTCACAAAAAAGGTAGAGGAACTCACAGGCAATCTAAATGAAATCCCAATTTTGCCTACCAATCCGAGGGCAGAATGGTTCCTTTCCACCAATCAGATGGTAGAATGTATACCTTTCATCAATCCCAAAATAAAACCAGCCTCCAGTGAAAATGCCACATCAGAAGACCATAATGATACAACCTGTGACTTTACAATTGAGCCCACAGTTACTGATGCTTCCTCAGAGAGTCTATTGTCTGCAGCCAAACAAAGTGTGGAAAGTTTAGAGGAGGATGCATCAAGTACATTTCCAGATGCTTCTGAGCAAATCGAAGGCACAGGATTGAAGACCACAGCCATTCATCCCTCATCTCCTAAAAACCTGCCTAAATCCAATCACAGGCCTATCCTGATCAAATTAGCCAATGAAACAAAAGAATCAGATCATCCTGACTCAGACATAACAGAGGAGGTAACATTATTTGCCAGTCAGAAAAAAGTACTGGAACAAACAACCGGCAAGAATGAGGAGTCCCAGAAACTGGCCGGTGCTTTGAATAAAGAGCACAAGTCTCCAGCTAATAGCGGGTGCGATATCGCTGATATTGAGGAGCGTAACACGGCAGAATGTTTGCCAAAACATATAACTCCATATGCCACAATCAATTTTGTACCTGCTGTTGGCTCACTCTTAAGCACTGAGCCTCAAGGTCCACCGCTGGTTGATCAGAACGTATGTCCAGCTCTCTGTGTCAAAAATAATTCCCATCCCTCCTCAAAATCAACACATGAGTTACACATTTATGAGGAAATAGCCTATGGTGCCACGTTACAAGCTAATCAAATCCAAGAATGCCCAGTGGCAGTTAATAATCTCCCCACATCTAATCCCCCCTTGTCCGAACACACCAAACACCTTCCCACCGATTTGCCAGGGCATTCTGCTTCATCCAGTCAAGGTGCTAAGGCAGTAATGGAAACAGGAAATGGACTATCCATTGAGGCTGAGCTAGAGGGGACCAGTGAGAATGTAGAATTATCAGAGAGGAAGGGAAAGGATGTCCGTCTTCGAAGGGATGAAGTCAATCTGAACTCTAAGCTAAAGAATGGAAAAGACAATCGGAGCTCCCCTTTTATTCAGGCAAGAGTTACTGTGGTGAGGACCAGTTTATAAAGAAGGGAGAGGGCTGACGAGAGTAAGAGAAACAGAATAATGGAATGGATGGTGCATGTATGTCGAAGAAGAAAATGTGTAAGTGACAGAGTGAGAATGGGAGTGAGACACAGTGTGAAGAGTGGACAGTTACAATAGACTAGGAGGAGACTCAAAGCAACCTAATTGACAATGCAGTGCAAGAAAGGCATTAAGAGAGAACTGGCATGAGGTGGCAATAGGAACCTACATAGTTTCTGTCCTGAATTTTTCAGTTTCAGGAACATGTGTACAGTAAGGATGTTATGCCAACATTTATTCTACAATACTCTGAATACATTGTGGTTTATTGCAAACATTGAACCTCTACTGTATATTTGAAAACAGGTGATACCACAATGGAGAGGAAGTACAAGAAATGTCATTACCATATTTGTACAAATGAATCTGACACATCAGCGGCAGACTATAAACTTACTTAAATGATTGTTATGCTTAATTCCATTATAATTCCATTATTGTTTGCAATAGACATATATTTGCATGTTTTTTTTAGAATGAAATACTTTCACCAATAACCTAGATTTTAGTTACTGAAACATTGTGTTTCTGATGTGTTAATAAATAAACATTTTCTATTCTAGTCTGCCTTTTAGACTTACACACTGCTTTTTAGACTTGGGCTGATACTTCTGTGGTACTGTTGCTAAAGACTTGTCTATTGTTTTGTGTATTTGGTATATTTATATTTTCATTTTTATTCATTTTACATGTTCATTTGTGTGTGTTTATATAATGCCTTTCCCATCGCAATCTCTCTCTCTCCTAATTGAGAGAGTGGTTTGATGCGGTACTTCATTTCAAATAAAGCGATGTCTCTTTAAATTCTTTCCGCGTCTATGTTAATGACATCATCGTCCAAAAATACATTACATCATCTCTTTCTGGACACCACTGCCTTTAAGACAACCGCGCCTTATTCCTCAAGTGTCGGCCGATTTAAATCTGTATTGGCTTTGACCAATATAGATACATCCCCCATTCGCTTTTAACTGGAAGCGCTCATTTAACCTAAATTGTGGATTGGCTAAAGAAAATCCACCACATCAATTGGCTGTTTAACAGAATGGGATTGGTGGAACAGAGAAAGCGGGTAATCCGGTTTCTGAATTCTTTTTTTACCATCGGTGCGCTGCTAATTAAATTACTGTTCCACCTACATACGCCTACTGCTGAAATATACACATATTTGACCATATGCACAACGTACTTTGTCACTCGATGCTGCTAGACACAAACTCATATTTGTAATCTCAACTGTTTTCATATGAATTAATTTGGAGACTCGCTTGCTTGTAAGACTTCACTCGCGAGCAATTTCGCGAGATAGTGTGTCCACTGTCCAGCGGTGTGACTCTTACCCTAAATGAAACCTACGCCTATGTCAGTCGTTCTTTATAACGGACTACTGCCTTATTTTTAAAACAGGTGAATGTGTGCTCTTTAAACAGGCCTATAATAGTACAGAAAATTGGTCATAAACCAGTCCTACACCTTTATCTCTTCCTGCAATATACAAAGTTAATGCAATTTATGTGATTTGCATCTTAGTGGAGTTTTTTTCAGTCAATCATTCAGTCATTCCCACAACATTATTGTTGCAATGTGCTATGGCCTGAATTGTATTCACATCCATAAAAATAGTGGCACAGCGCCTTACATTGCTTCATAGAGGACACAGGGAGTGCCACAGAGTGATTTGTAACAGAGACCAGAGAGGTTTTTAGAAGCAGAAACAGGAATTATAATTACACTAACATGATAATCCCATCACACAGCCCTATTAACAGTCCAGAATGAGGTTCTTGAAAAATCCTTCTCCTGGACTTCTGATCAAATATGCGTGGATTTCCATTTCTTTAAATAAGTCCAATAACATAAAAACAATAATCTGCATTATCAAAGCAGGTTGCTATGATAGTTCAGTCAGACATTTGATAGTGCATACCATACTCATACAAGCTCATACATACACTTTCTAACATTTGAGGAAAATATGTGTGTACTAAGACATTTTAAGAGCATTGGAAGAATTAGGCATCATTGTTGCTCAAAACCTAGTTACATTGTACACCATGGTGCCTACTCTTCAGTCAAAGAATGAAGAGATTTTGAGGATGCGCTAAAATCTCTATCGAATATAGGGACAAAATTAAGATGAGGGCAACGTACATGTTGTAGCATCTGTTTATATATAAATGTATAAATGTATTATTTACAGTTTATATAGTTTTACCGTTCTTGTTTGCAGTATGCACATTTGTAATATGTTTGGCTGTTATTCAGAATACTTTGGACATTGTAACTTTACCTTATCAATGTAACCAAAGCCTACTATGAAGGTCCAACATACTGTACAACATTATTGTCAGAATAAAGTACAGTTCTTGAGAACAGTTCTAAACATCCATTTCTTGTGATGTCCATGGTTTCTATTCTATTATGCTAAAACGTGTTACACATGGACAGTGGGCTCCAGAATTATTGGCAACCTTGATAAATATACTGTAAAAAAAATAAAAAGTTATTGACATAAAACTTTATTTTCCAACATGTGTAGTGTGCTTTATCGTGATTTTCCAAAATGTGTAAAGTAGTGTGCTTTATGAACTATTCACTGTAATCAACCAGTTTTTTTTTCTCCAAAAAAATTATTGGCAGCCATGGTTTAACACATTGTGCAAACACCTCTGGCAAAGATGACAACCATGAGTCTTTTCATATAATGTTTGATAAGGTTTGAGGACACAATTTGAGAGGTTTTTGACCATTCCTCCATGCGGAACCTTTCAGAATCATTGATATCCTTGGGTTTGCGCTTATGGACCCTCCTCTTCAGTTCAGACCACAGGGCTTTGATGACATTTAAGTCTGGAGACTGAGATGGCCTTTGCAGAACTTCAATGTTGTTTTGATGTATATTTTTCCATCATGCATCAGCACAGTATTGTTTACTACAATCACTCGACTGTAGTTTTACTAAATGGTCGGCATTTATATAGTGTCTTCATCCAAAGCGCTGTACAATTGATGCTTTAATTCACCCATTCATACACCAACGGCAGTTGGCTGCCATTAAAATGCACCAACCAGCTTTTATTCTGCCACCTTGAACTGTGTTTTAAAATAAAAAATATTAATGAAACATTACATTGATTCAATGACCTCTATACACATGATCCATATGCTTTAAAACTGTTAGCAATTAGCTAATGTACTAATTAGGTTTTACTAGGGGTACAGCAACACCAAATTTCTTTTTCTACATGATGCTGTAGGTGAGATGAGGATATCACTGTTACTTTGTGTTTTTCCTTCTGCAGTTGATGCTTAAAGATGTGTTAAAATGTTTCAATTGCCATAGTAAATGGGTAATAGTACATCTTTGTTTCCAACTTGCTACCTGTCACTCACACACTCAGCTGCCATTTTATTTGGGACAACATTCTAGTACTGGGTAGGACCTCTCTTTGTCCACAAAACAGCCTGAATTTTTTGTGGCCTGGATTTGACATGGTGCTGGAAATATCTCTTAGAGATGTTGATATGATGTCATCATGAGGTTGTTGCAGATTTGTTGGCTTGAAGTGAATATTCATGTTGCAATTCTCCCATTCCACCACATCCCAATGGTGATCTATTGGATTGAGATCTGGTGCGGAGGCGATTTGAGTACACTTTTGGTGAGCCTGTGCCCACTGTAGTCTCCTGTTCTTAACTGACAGGAGTAGAACCACTTGTGGTCCTCTATTGCTATAGCCCATTCACTTCAAGGTTTAACGCATTATGTGTTCAGAGATACTCTTCTGCATACCACTGTTGTAACGTGTGGTTTTTTGAGTCACCTTTCTGTCAGCTTGAACCAAGCTGGCCATTCTCCTCTCTCATTAACAAGGCATTTTCACCCACAGAGCTGCTGCTCACTGGATGTTTTTTGTTTTTCATACCATTCTCCATAAACTCTAGAAATTGTTCACTGCGTGAAAATCCCAGGAGATCAGCAATTTCTGAGATACTCAAACCAGAAAACTGGCACCAACAATCACTCCAAGGTCAATGTCACTTAGTTCGAATTCCTTCCCCATTCTGATGTTTGGTCTGAACTACGACTGAGCCTCTTGGACATGCCTGCATCCTTTTATGCATTGAGTTGCTGCCACATGATTGGTTGATTAGATATTTGTATTAACGAGTTGGTGTACAGGTGTACCCAATAAAGTGGTCACTGAGTGCATATTGATAATGTCTTATCAAGGGTGGTGGCATACAATAGGTTCTTAATATGGAGGTTGGTGAAAGTCAGAGATGACAGATACATTCTGAAATTCAGTGAATGTTGCGATAATGTTTCTTTAAGACTCCTTTTCATCCGAGATAGAGCGAGAGGAGGAGGGGGTATAGGCTACGGTGTGGTGTTGTACCGTCGATTTCTGTTCCTTTGTGCCTTTTACATGTAGAGGGAGGAGATAGAGTAGGAAAAAACAGTTATCCGGGGTTTTAAAGGGGGTATTGACTCTGAAAAAACAAGAGAGAGAGAGAGAGAGACTGTGATGGAGCCGAAGGGAATATAATGCCAACCATCTGCTTGCGACGATGATCATGGTAAGCGACAAACCCACAGCCCATTTCATCCCCATTGCCTGTGACTGTGTATCATGAAATAACCGTGTGTGCGTGTTTTGTCTGACGGTGTAAAATGTGTGCGCGTAAATAAATCTGTATGTGTATTCGATTGTGTAGCGGAGCAGGGAGGGGAATAGAGAGAAGGGAGGGAAAAAGAATGAACGATGCAAAGCTTGGAATGTCGAGATACTTCATGCGTTGACAGGTGCGTTAGCTTGGGCACCACACCACAATTCATTTTACATGTGTTTGCATATAGGTTGAGTTTGAGATAAATCGCTTAAACGTACTGTAGAGAGGTCAACCATATGCATAGTTTGTCTCATATTCTTTGTGAAATATAGGCTGTTGTTAGTTTCTTAGACAGTTTCTCGCATGCTACGGATTCATATACGTAAGACCTTCTTCCGTGTTGTATATTTCTTAAATAGCTCATATGTACCCAAACACATGCACATGAATCGATGATCATGAATCACTTAGAAAATCATTTTACACGTCTTTATCATATAATTTTATTGATAGGCTAATATATCGTGCATGCAGCCTATTTCGTGCTCCTGTGTGTTCGAATTGTGTCTTTACATAGAACACCGGGTTCAGTCCCATATATGAGCATAAACCTATACAACGTATATTTTCGTATAGATGTGATTATCATCACATTATTATTATTATTATTATTATTATTATTCGTGTAATTATGTGTAATTAGGATCGTTGTTATTAGCTACTAGGCTACATTGGTATTGGACTGTAGATCGGAGCTTCCGAAAACAGCACAAACATACATACCAACTACACAATATGGGAGGGGGGTCTTGATATGGCAGCGTCACCCAAATAGGTGTTAACATCCACCAGAGTTATGTAATGTCACATAACGATATCTTTGAAAATGCAGAATTAGATTAAATATAATTCAACATAGGTGTGTGTGCGTGCGTGTTTTGCGTGTGTGCGCGCGCGCGCGCGCGTGTTCGTTCGACTGGTAATATTTATTTTATAGATTCTGAAATTGAGGTTTGGTTATCTTACCCGGCGACATATTGTATGTAGTCAAATTTCCTTTCTGTAACTGAAATGAAAACATACACAATTTCTGGCCTATATACATGCATATTGTCTGCCTAGCTGCTGAGTGTCCGACCAGTGAGTATTGATTCTATCGGTCCATTTCGTGGTATGAAAAGGACATGTAGCCTATTCTCGCTAGCACATTGAAGACCTTCCCTCGCTTAGGCTACTTAGTGATAGCCTGTAGGGCGTCTGAAATGAACAACTGAATATTGCATTTGGAAATCATTGTTATTGTTTTGTTATTATGTGATTGGTATTTGGATACATCTATTTATTGTCGGCCTTATCGGCTACTTCATTTCCCTCGCATGTAGTTACATTCCGCGCTTCCTTTCCTGGTAGGCTACAGCCTACGTCGCTAAATGCCCCCCACCCAAACATCACTGTATTAATCTTTCAATGGGCTGTAAGTATACTTACCATGTATGCAGATTTTTAAACTCTAAACGGCTTTGTTATCGGTGATATTATGTCAGAGTGAATCTATTGCAATCAGAAATTCTTCCTTTTGTTGCACTCCCTGTCACTCAGAAGCTAGTCGCACCATCGTGCAGTGGCCTAGTCACCCACAGGGTCCAAAGGTGTTGAATTAATCACAAGATTTGTTTAATAATAATAATAATAATAATAATAATAATAATAATAATAATAATCTCCTAAGCCAAGTTATCTGTGCAATTCATTTTCATAATGTCATTGTGAATGTAATAATTCAAAACCTTATGAATTCACCATGGTTAGTCATTTCCCTTATAATTTAACTTTTCACCAATTCTAATAATATTGCTAAAGATAATAAAAATAATTGAATTGAAATAAAAAGAAACTACAATCTTATTCATACTGCTTAAAAACTGAGCTACAACAATAAAAACAATGAGTGTTGTATAATTTCATTTTTGTTCTCTTATTCTTTTACTTTTCTCCTTGTGTCATAAGATGAAAACTTTTTAGTGAGATAAACAAAGCTCCTTTTCTGTCATGTTCAGTCCTGTAGTACCCGCACCTCTGCCCTTCATCACTTTCCAAACCCCTCTTCGCTCTTCATAGTGTCAGTGTGTCACGTGATGTGTCAAGACAGAATGTGATGAATAAACACTATATTAATATATCTCTTTATTTTCTGTTTCAGCTCCCTGTCTAAGTGCTGTGAAGTCCAATCCTGGGGTAGCAGGACCTCCTCTATTCCAACCTCCCCTTCTGCCCCTCCCCTTTTAAACCCTTAGACACACCCAGTCATCCTGAAACCCATCCTTGTGGACGCTTAGGACGATAGCTTTTCCTTTTCAACAAAGCTAAACCCGACATGCTCCTCAGCCACAGCATGTCACCTACTGTTGCATGAAGTTAGACACATTCTCTTTAGCGTTTGCATAACATTCCTCTTACTACTGCTACCGACAGCTTAAGAATGACCCTTAGCCCTACAGGTTCATACAGACATGTGTGATAAAAAACCATAGAGGATTTTAAAAGCTGATTTTAGCAGATAATTTAGCACATAGGAAGAGAACATTCAACACCCATGCATCTGTCTATAAGTTAATTTATACAGATACACTGAAATTATTTTCAGTAAAGTGAGAAAAGACATAAATCGTAAAAGAATTCTGCGGCACAAATATAGTGCTGCCTGCAAAATCACACACCGCCAGGCCATTTGTAAGGGTCTTTATACAAACTAAACCTGTTCATTGACATTGAAGCAAAGATCAGTCAATCACTCTTCTACAAAATACGCCAAACATAGCCATTGCTGACGCCCACTATCTTTAAACAGTGAAGCAGTGAGACACGTAGACACCCACGCACTCTCACTCCGGCACACTGCGTGACACGCTAATCCGGGCGGCCAGGTTCCCTGACGGAACGCTTCTTCCCGCTGGCTGGAGTGCGCGTCCTCCGGTCTCACGATGATGTGCGAGGTCATGCCCACCATCTCCGAGGACGGGAGGGGAGGGAGCGGCGGGGGGCCCTCCTCTCCAGCGGGGGGCGGAGTTGGGGGCGGCAGCGGAGGCGGGATGGGGGCCATGGGAGGCGGGTACGGGGGACAGAGGGGCGACGAGGGGGGCAGCACTGGGAACCTGGAGTCGCTGATGGTCAACATGCTGACGGAGAGGGAGAGGCTGCTGGAGAGCCTGAGGGAGACTCAGGACAGCCTCGGCACGGCGCAGCTACGCCTGAGGGAGCTAGGACACGAGAAGGACTCGCTGCAGAGACAGCTCTCCATCGCCCTGCCACAGGTAATAATAAAATACGTTTGTTATTTAGCTGAAGCCTTTATCCAAAGCGACTTTGATTAGACTAAGCAGGGGACAATCCCCCCTGGAGCAATGTGGAGATATAGGCCTTGCTCAAGGGCCCAACAGCTGTGCAGATCTTATTGTGGCTACACCAGGGCATAGACCACCAACCTTCCGGGTCCCTGTTATGTACCTTAGCCACTAGGCTACAGGCTGCGTCAGGTATGAGACTGGTTCTCATTCTGTGTGAATGTCATTGCTTAGACAGAATATGCTTGCTTTGATATGTTGACTCTGGAAAATGTTAACCTGTTATAATCCTAAAAAGTTTCTGAATGATTGGAAAAATATCCCGATATTGTCTGGTTAAAGCCAGAATATTATTTAACTGACGCTTTTATCCAAAGCGACTTACAGTTGATGAGACTAAGCAGGGGACAAAGATTTTGTCAAGCGCCCAACAGCTGCACGGATCTGATTCAATTCAATTCAGTTTATTTTGTATAGCGCTTTTCACAGAAGATTGTCACAAAGACACATTATGGAGTGAATTAAACACATCAGCCCTAAGCCCCCAATAGCATATGAGGTAAACGACTCCCTTACAAGAGAAAAACTCTCAAACGATCTGATCATGGCTATACCGGGGCTTGAACCACCAACTTTCAGTTTCCCAGTCATGTACGTTGGCCATTAGGCTACAGGCTGCATATCCCACTGAAGCTGCTGTTGGGATGGTCTCTTGAATGGTTTTGATTACTGTGCAGTCCTTTGAGTGATGATTGATGGTGGAATAGAGGTATCCCTGGAAGGCTGTGGAGCTGGAGGGAGGACTGAATTATTGAGAGGTTCAAGGAAGTAAAAGAAGCAGGAAGGACAAGGAGAGGCGTAGGAGTGGCAATGTTCCAACTTTCATTTTACAGCATCCACTTAGAGGACTTTTTGAGTTTCCAGCATTATCAATGCCAGCCCCTAGACTTGCCTGTAATGAGGTGTATGCGTTTGTTTGGATTCTTACATTTTCTGTGGTCATAAAAGTCGTACATATGAGCAGGCATGGGATCACCAGAAAGATGGTGAGTGTGAGTGTTTTGCCATTGTCTACTTGTTGGGTCAAGGATCACAGGAAGAATCCCACCTTTACATTGTAATGGATGCTCTGAAAGAAAGTTATCTTGGAAGTACCCTGGCAGTACCTTTCCTTTACAAATCGTCTTCATAGATCTCATTTTATTGGGTATCCGGCATGAGGGAATGATGATGCCATGATATTAAATGCGTACTTAGTTTTATGGTACTGCGCGAATTGGCATTGCCATTCAAGGACATTGGTTCTAGCCTTTTGTCAGTTTAGCTGCAGAAGAAATGCCATTTCATCACCCTAGGTGTAATCAGATTCCTCTGGGATATTAGCATAATTGTACATGCGAGTTCTGTGAGAAATGAATGTATGGAATTGGTTGCGAGAAGAAAACATCATGCATACCATCAAACATGACAAGGAGAGAGAAAGACAGAAAGATAGGAGGAGACAAGGTTCTTAGGCCACTTTTTAAATTGATTACAAATTGTTAGTTGTGCATTAGTTATATAATTAATTTATGAAATTATGGGCCTAAACCCCAGAGAGAAGGATCAACTTTAATATTAACTTGTTTATTTATTGAGACATTTTGAGAGAGAGAAAGAGAGGCAGAAACAGTTGAGAGAAAGAATGGGAGAATGAGGGTATATTTTGTACAAGATTAGTGACAATGTATTAAAGGACCATAACCACAACATTAACAGAGTGAATGGGCTGTAAACACTTCACATTGATTGACTGATAAAGAGGACACTTTCATTCATGAAAAGACTGACGTAACAGGGGTTAGTGGTAGTCTTCTTCTACTGCTGTAGAGTCATTCCCTCAAAGCATTAGAAGTATGGGAATATAGGAGTGAGAGAGATGGTAATACATAACATGTACTGACACCAACAAATCTATGCTCAATTTACATATTGTTGCATGCTAATTTGGACTCAAGAGAATCTATTCTTAGGTGCAGCAAGTTAACACAGAGATAAAGAGTGAAAGCAAGCAAGGCAGAGAGAGGAAGAGATTGTCTGGACCCTACAGCACAATTGCACCTACATTGAAGACCTGGGTCAAATACATAATTGTTTTGGATTGAAATACAGTGCCCTCCATAATGTGTAATAATGCTTGGGACAAAGATGCATTATGTCTTGATTTGCTTCTGATTTGACAGAATGAAAAATTTGGAATCACACAATTAACATGTGGTTAAAGTGCACATTCGCAGATTTTAGGGTATTTTTATAGATTTTGGTTTCACCATATAGAAATGCACTCTTTATACATAGTCGCCCATTTCAGGGCACCATAACGTTTGGAACACATGGCTTCACAGTTGTTTGTAATTGCTCAGGTGCGTTTAACCCTATCCACTTCACCCCCTTGTGGTTGAGTGAACGTCTCAAATTATTGTTGTGTTCATATTTATAGAATACAAAAAAACAGATTGCTAAAAAGACTCTCCACTAGTGAGAACAGCATTTTAGATGCTTATCAGCCTCTTATTTGCAAAGCAGGGCAATAAATCCTCCCCCTTGCCACTATCATGGTTTACAACCCTGAGCTCACCACAATCTCAGGCAATAAAAGGCATATTCTAACTTTCTAATCTTCTTAGCTCACTTATATTGCACCTCCGGCAGACATATTTCCAGTTTGGTTGAAATTTACGTTTGTTTTGCATATTATTTGATAAAGAAATATTGATAGAACCGGACATCCTACCTGGTTATGAAGGTACGACTGTTTTCTAGCTAAGTTTATTTCATAAATTTATTATTTAATTTATTTCTGTTCAGCCATTTTTGAGAAAACTACTTTTGTCGGGACCTTATGCTATTGAACTGCTTCTTGTTGTAAATGCATTGCTAAGTCATTTCAGTACCAAACTAATACGCTTCTTATACAGGGTTTCCTACCCTTTCCAACAATTTATACTGTGTCATATTCAGGCGACAGACAGTTTAGAAATATGGCTGTGTTCACATAGCAGAATGAATATGTAGATGTGCTTAAACATGCAACTTCCTATAGGTAAATCTGTAACGTTAATTGTACTGGCTAACAGGGCTACTGGGGCTCTGGTTAACCAAATTTTTAAAAACAGTTCCATTGTAAATGTAATGCAGCTTGGTTAGAAAGAATTTAGGATGAATAATAGGGTTAATTTTCTTTACATTTTGAAAAAAATCTGTTAATAGAAAACTAAGCTTTTCTGATCATTCAAGTGTCTGGACAAAAAGATACGCAGATGTTTTGTATTTGGAGAGATTTGGGTACACTTGAGGACATCTGGGTGCTGTCTGTCGATATCTTTACCAGATTATGTACATGACATCATGTTTGTGTGCAAATATAATGTAGTTGTGGGTTGGTCCTTGACATTCAAATTGAGATATTCAGTGCTAAACTATAAAAACACAAGGCGTTTTGTCATTTTTTGGTAATGTACATGAATCACAGACTTCAAGCGGTTATTGCATGCAAAGGTTATGATGCAACAAAATACTACATTGTACTTTCATTTACATAACATTGCTGTGTCCCAAACATCTTGGTGCCCTGAAATGTAAAAACACTGCTGTAGTTTCTACATGGTACCAAAATTGATCAAAATTACCTCGATTAAAATCAGATAAAAAAATCACATGACAAGTGCACATTATTACAAATCTGAAATTCTGGAGTACAGAGGCACATAAATAAATGATGGGACTGCATGCTCTGTGCTTTCTGAGCTTATCTGGTGTATTGGAACCTATGAAATACAGCTAAAAATGCAAACCCCACCTTCTGGTCCTCTTGGTTGGCTCAATTGCAGCAGGCAAGATCAGTATCAGTAAAAGTATGTAAATCCAAAATAATTATGTGTTTTAACACGGGTCTACTACATTGTGAATTAGGGAAGTGGCTAATACACCACTCGCTCCCAGTTCATGGGTAAACCGCAGCCACTCAATGCACTGAACTACCAAGAGTGCGAAAGCAATAGAGTCAAAGGGGAAGGGAGCTGAAGTGAGCTGTGGGACAGCCAATAGGAACTTTAGCTCAGTCCCAGCAAGATACAATCCCAGAAGGCCTTGCGCCAATGGGCCCACTGTGTCACCATCTGCACACCCTTCTCTCTCCCCTACTCTTCCTCTCCATCTGTGTCACTGTGTCTCCATCTCTGGACCCACTGAATGACTGGATCAGCAGCTCAAACATAAGCTGTCAGGCGCGCAAGCTCATTCGCTGACCGCGCACCTTGTATATTTACGTTACTTAGCTCGGGGTTACAACACCCCAATTGCTGACTTGACAATGGCAATGTAAATATGTATCTGAAAAGGTGTAAGTGTGGGGAAAAGTAAGAGAAAGTGCTTTCAGCACCACTTATTGCTGGACAGCTCCCCATTCTGCACTACCATGGAGAGAGTGAGAATGTAATGTGTGCGTGGCCCATGTTCATCATGGGGCTTTTGGACAGCCTTTATAACTGACAGCTTTGTTCTAATGACTCACAAAAATCAGCAGTCTCACAATGACAAATTGCTGTCACAATTTATACATACTGTATATTTTAAAGCAAACAGAGGATTGAAAGGTTCACTTTAAAATGTAATTTCTGATTATTGCTTGAAAACGCTTGTGTTTTTGATCGCAAGGAAACCACCAGGCGATGGGTAATGTTTTGCTTTACAGCCTGACATGGTTTGTCTTCATATGTAAATATATTGCATCATACTGTACTGCTCCATGTGTACAGTCAGCTCTCAGTCTAATATTATTTGTTTGCCAATAACAATGGCATAGGTTGTATATTCTCTTGTGATGATATTCGATGACTGAGATATTTCGGCCTATTATTTCTACAGAAAGTCCCAGCTGGCCATATCTTTGTGGAAAAAAAATCTTTTTTTAATTGCAAATTGTCAGATTGTGGATTTTGAGAATAAAATAATTCTGCCAAATGCGTTTTACTTATTATTCTGAATCCTGCTTCCATATGTGGGCCCATGTGTTGCGGAATGTAAGCATAAGCATGCTGTAAAACAAGCAACTTAGCACGAGCATGTTGTCTGCTTGTAGTTGGCACGGCGGGCAGAACGACTGGAGCCAGGTGCGCTGTACAGCAGGCCCGGTGACCTCTGTTAATGAGGGGGCTGGTGGATGAACCGAGGGCGCGCAAAGCTACTGTCAGCCAGGGGGACCTAGCGGCAGGAGGGGCCACGCTTGTGCCTGATTTCTGAAGGCTGCGTGACAGTGCAGCATACCTGCACATGAAAGTGAACTATAGAAGCCTGTGATCTGTGTTGCTATGTGATCTGTGTCAAGAGTGAGTTCACCAAAGCTAAATATACTAGCTTGGCTAAAGGCGTTGTGTTTATGTAGAGAGCGTGATGGTCAGTGGAGTGGGCCAGATGGCTCTTGCAGATGGCTGAGAAACAGTTTTGTCTACTTTGGATCTAGTTTGGATCCCTCGATATGCTATTGATTGGTATTTCCTGCATTTGTGTTTTTAAAGCGTTCAGAGCAAATTTGCGGTCACCAGTAAGAAATCATTTTTCAAACCATAACCAGTTCTACAACAGGTATTTTCAGTTTAATATTCTAGTTTGCAAAACAATGGTTGTCTTTAATTAAAAAAATAACTGAGTCGAATCAAATCGGGTAGTTTAAAAGGTTTTGTGGTTGGTCACAATATTATTATATTTATAATTTATAATAATGTTACTTTGTCCTTGTGAATGAATATTAACTTGAAACAATATGTTAAACTATGTTTTCATTATCTTGGATACATTTTACTCCTACTATAATCCTTAAGGTTGCTGTTGATGTTCACGTTCTTTGTTGCTCCCTTCCTCTGAAAACCAAACCCCCTCCCAAAAAAAAATGCCCTTAAAGGTCCCATGTTGTGGAACATAACATTTCATTGGCTATGTGGATTGTGAAGGTGGCTTTATAAAAACACCTTTACAATAAAGTATCAACATGCACAGTCCCCAAATATATCCACCCAATCCGTATGAAGATGTCATTTAAATGAGCCGTTTGGATTTAAGAAGTTATGACATCACAATGATACGCTCATTTGCTCCAGCACAGCTCACCTTGGAGATGGAACAAATCCAAGAGCTTGGCACAGACCGCTTTCAGTTCATTGGAGCTAGCCAGCCAATCAGAACAGAGGTTCATTGACATCAGTGAACCTTAAAGACACAGTCACTAAAACAGCTTGTTCTTGGTGATTCTCTTGAAAGGCGCAGGAGAATGGATATTTAAAACTTGATAGAGATTGTTTAGGATACTTAAAACACACAAATGTCTTGTATAACAATATGGGACCTTTAACTATTTTGGTTGTTGTTATTTAAAATGTACTGTTGCATGTAAGAAAGGGGCTAAAGCAGAATAACATTGCAATTACCTGAATTTAAATTACCTCTGAGATGAGTGAAAAAAGGGCAGGGCAGGGCAGGATGTGGCAAGTACTTAATACAAGATTTTGTTTATTAAGAATTTAAGATGATGTTAATTTGTCCATTTACTTTTGCAAGAATTATTGACTTTGGAATGATGTAGGTGCCATTTGAGTTACTGTCACCTTCCTGTGAATTTGAACCAGTCTGGCCATTCTCCTCTGACCTCTCTCAATAACTTCATAATTTTCTCCCACAGAACTGATGCTCACTGGATGTTTTTTTGCACCATTCTCTGTGAGCGCAAGAGATTGTCGCGCATGAAGATCCCAGAGATCAGAAGTTTCTGAGATACTCAAACCATTCTGTTTGGCACCAACATTCCACAGTCAAAGTCACCTAAGGCCTATTCAGACAGGATTAATTTAGGATAATTTTGAAAAAAACATCCTATGGTACCAGAAAGCGGTCAAAACATATGTACAAATATAAATGTATGCAACACAGGTTTTAATTCAAGGTTTCAATTCGAACAGGATTACATTTATCAGAGTACCTCTGAGTTCAACGAAAAGACGTAATTTTCACTGAGGTGGTTCATAAAAAACAAAGACATGATCGATTCGGACAGGATTAATATCACTGGATATGTCTGTGATGCACAAAATGATCTAACCTCCCCTGGAGAAACTAGTCCCGTTTGAGATAAAGATCACATTTCTTCCCCCTTCTGATGCTTGGTCTGAACAATAATTGAACCTCTTAACCATGTCTGCATGCTTTGATGCATTGACTTGCTGCCAAATGATTGACTAAATACTTATATTAACAAGCTGGTGGACAGGTCTACCTATTAAAGTGGTCAATGCACATATACACTCAGTGAGCAATTTATTAGGTTCAGCTGTTGTTCAGAACAAATGTCAGAATGGGGAAGAAATATGATCTAAGTGACTTTGACCGTGGAATGGTTGTTGGTGCCAAGACAGGGTGGTTTGAATATCTCAGAATCTTCTGATCTCCATGGATTTTCATACACAACCGTCTCTAGAGTTTGCGCAGAAGTACAAAAAATAAGATTTGTATATATATTTGTTTGCATGTACATAGACTGGTATTGCACTAGAAATTTTATTTATTTTATTTGATTTCATTAAATTTACTATTTTTCATACAGTGACTGCGCATCTCCTCCATTTCACTGCATGTTTTACATTGTATCTCTGTGTATGTGACAAATAAAGAAACATGAATCTTGAAATACCTAATAAAGTGCTCACTGAGTGTATATATACAGTGAGTGGTTGGAGGATTCTCCCAGCATCACTTGAGTTGCTGGGCATCCCAGACCACAACCCCCTGGGTAGTAGCTACACTGTGCCAGGGATACCATCTACTATTCTGACTCTGGCCTCCCCGTTGCAATGGGATCAGAATGTCTGTGGTCTACAGTTCCATAAATTCTCTGGCTCTTGCCCAGGAGGTAGGATACCATAGAGGGACTAGAGCCTCACGCACAGTGCAGTGAGTTCTACTCAACATGCTTTTTCAATTGTTGATCTGAGGGGTTGTTGATGTTTCTGAAATTCCTGCAATTTCATATGCTGCGCTCAGGGGGTTCACATCCCTAGACCTTAAGGATGCATATTTCCATATTCCATCGAGGTCATGAGTCTTCAGAGGCACAAGGTGTTGAGCTCCGGTCTCTTCCTCTGACTGCTCGGCATGCAGACTGCGGCATCGGCAGTAATACCAGCCTTGCGCCCCACACAGATGTAGCTGAATGGTCTACATTTGGACCTCATGTGGCACAAGAACGTAGGGGTCAGTGTAGACAGGGAATTGCGGAGGTGAAGAGCATATTTCGGGGTGGGCTGCAGACTGGCAACACAGGGCAGCCAGAGGAGACTAAGCAGGAGACAGTCCTCCCCTGGAGCAATGCAGGGTTAAGGGCCTTGCTCAAGGGATCTTGTTGTGGCTACACCGGGGATCGAACCACCGACCTTGCGGGTCTCAGTCATGTACCTTAACCACTACGCTACAGGCCGCCTACACATAAATGTGTTGGAACTCAGGGCAGTGTAATGACGCTACAACACTTCTTCCCAGTCCTGGAGGGCAAGGATGTTCTTGTGTGGACAGACAGAACCTCTGCTGTTTATCAGGTCACCCAAGGGGGAACCAGGTCAGGAGCAGCTTTGCAGGTGGCTCAGCAGCTGCACACCTGGGTCCTTCATCTCTTGAGTGTCAGAGTCATCCACTTACATGGCATGCTCAATGGCAGACTTTATTTCCTGCCAAAAGCCTTCCCCTGGGGAATGGAGACTCCATCCAGTGGTGGTGGAACAGGAACAGATCTGGCTCAGATTCAGCAATGCCAATGTGGATTTGTTTGCTACACATTGCCCCCTGTGGTTCTCCTTAGGGGAGGCATCCATCCCGCTCGGTCAGGATGCTTTAGCCCATTCATGCCCTGTCAGCTAAGCCAAGAGGCACGCATTGGAACCCTGATGCCTCACGGATCACGTTTTGGTTGAACCCTTGCTTCTTCCAAAAGGTCTGTCTCCTTTTCACAAAAACCAGAGCATTGGTTGGGAGCCTTCACTCCCCAAGCTCTGTACTCCCAACACATTGGATATGAAATGTATGAGCTATGTATGAAATGGATGGACCACTTTTGATATGGATGAAAAGGTGTCAGTCTGCACATTAACCTCATATTCATTGTTTCATTTCAAATCCAATGTGCTGGAGTACAGAGCCAAGACTTTTCTAGAGGGGAAATGTAGCTTCTCACCATTGGATTTCATTTTAGTCTGTTTCAGTGGCCTGCTATCTTTCCCCAGGGCCAAAGCAGCTTAGCGTCTTGTAAAATACAAGAGCAGAATAATTTGTGATTACTGGCAAAACCTTCAGCAACTTTTGTCAGCTTTGGCTCAGCTTCTCCCGCTCACCACACTTACTGTTTGAGCTTCTCCCCTGTGCTTCCATGCACACCTCTGTGCTCCACGCCATCAGTCCTGACTACAGTCGGAGACAGGTGCAGGTGGAATTTTCCCAAGTGCTCCCTGTAGGGACCTTCCATGGGTGCTGAACCACAGTCTTCCAGCAGGTGGAGGCCTCACCGAGGTTCTGAGGCTGAGAAACATGTCACTGTGCAAATGCCTGTCTCCAATCACACGGCCTAACGGCAGCTGGCCCAAAATTCTGAGCAGACACTGAACAGAGGTCAGGGAGGGCCTGTATACACACTCACTGAGCAATTTATTAGGAACACCTACTTGTTCATGCAATTACCGAATCAGCCAATCGTGTGGTAGCAGTGCAATGCATAAAATCATGGAGATACGGGTCAGGATTTCAGGTAATGGTCACATCAACCATCAAAATGGGAAAATGTGATCCAAGTGACTTTGACCGTGGAATGATTGCTGGTGGCAGATAGGCAAATCCAGTGAGCAGCAGTTCTGCAGACAGAAACGCCTTGTTAATGAGAGTCGTCAGAGGAGAATGGTCAGACTGACAGGCGGACACAAAGGTGACAGTAACGCAAATAATCACACATTACAACAGTGGTATGCAGGAGAGTATCTCTGAAAACAAAAAATAAGTCTAATAGACACCTAATAAAGTGCTCACTGAATGTGCAAGTCTTAGGCATCCTAGACTTTATTATGTATATATGTTAATTTTTTTGTGTGTGTTAGTATAAAAGAACACATTTGAGATTTCCAAATATTCATTTTCCAAAAGATTTAATTTTACAGAGACATTTTTGTATTTAATTTTAAAAAGTAACATATTACTGTAAGCGATTGACTACTTTTTACATAAAAACTTGATCAAGGCTGCCTGAGATCAGAAGCAAGGAGCCAACCAATGTCTGCAGAAGAACTTCTCCAACATGCTTGGAACAACCTCCCTGCTGATTGTTTTATAGAACTGCAGGACAGTGTTGGCTATCTCAGAGAAGTGATGAAGTTTTAATGCGGGTGGTCACAAAAAATATTGATTTGATTCAGTTGTTCACTATTCTGCCAAATTACAAAAATGTAATGTAAAATGTATAGTACGTTTATTTAGGACCTTTCACTGAATTATTTTTGAAAGAATCTTATCTGTACAGAATGTTATACAGGTGTCTAAGACTTTTGCACAGTCCTGAATATATATATACAGGGACAAAGACATATTTTTTCCATTAGGCCCTGTACTGTGCAATTTTTCATGTGGTTAAAATAGAGATTTTCAGGTTTTTTTATGGTTTCCCCATGTGAAAATTACAGCACTTTGAATAAATAGTCCCCCAATTTCAGGGTGCCATAACATTTAGGAAAAATGGCTTCACAGGTATTTCTGATTAGTTAGGTGTTGTCAATTCCTTAGTGCAGTTATAAGAGAGCTTGTGTTTGTGTGCGTGCAAATGTATTGCAAGTAACCGCTTTGGTGAGTGGAAATATCTTTGTGCTTTCATGCAGTGCTATATGAGTTTATGTTATGTTCCAGTGCCATTGTGTAACAGTGTGATGTAACAGCAATGCTAAAGCACACCAAACCAAATGATGACAGATCCTCAGTCTGGAAGGGTCACTACAAAGCGATATTTATGTGCTTATTTATTAAATGACAAATGTCCACTATATATGTGGACTTTTATTGGGACTTTTATTGTGTTGTTTTTCTCTTGCTTGTGTGCGTGTCTATTCTTACTCTGTGAGTTGTGTGACGGTTTCCTCTGTGTTTCTCAGGAGTTTGCAGTGCTGACCAAAGAGCTGAATGTGTGCAGGGAGCAGCTCCTGGAGAGGGAAGAGGAGATCGCTGAGCTGAAGGCAGAGAGGAACAACACACGGGTCAGTCACAGCCCCTCATACCTGTCTGAGCTACAGTACAACTCTCAACTCAATTCAATTTTGTTATTTGCATATCACTTTTCACAGAAGACTGTCCCAAAGATACTTAACGGAGTAAAAGAAGGTTAGAAAAAAGGGGAAATACCAGCCCTAAGCCTCCAAATATGAGGCAAACAACTCCCTAGTGGGGAGAGAAAAAAAATCTCCCTGATGAGAACCCAACTCTCCCACTGTAAACCAAAAAACCAAACGACAGCCTCTCCACTCCTTTTCTCTAAGTGATTTTTGAAACAGAACAACAGTGTAGATTACCAGAAGACATGATTTGACTAGAAGTGTTTTAAAAGCAGAAAATGAAAAAAACTCAAGAACAGCAAAAGCAATTTGTCACATTGATTAAATCACACTTTAGGCTCATGCAAGCTGATACAATATTTGGTTTGAGTTAGTCATCTTCTTTCCATTGGTTGAGATGGTCTCATGTTAAGACAGTACTTTCATTTACCCTCCTAAAGCTCAGCATGGTGACTTATCTCACCTCTGTGAGGTACCAGTGTCCCTTCTGCTCCTGTCCTTACTCTAGCTACTCCTGTGTAGTTATCTCTCTTTAATTTACATTATTTTCCCTCCATTTCTTGTATTGTTGTATTTATCTTCTGCTCACAGTAGCATCCATTTGTGATAATAAAGCATGCATCTCCTGTGAGCCACTATGATTAGGAACGGAATTTCAGTGGAGGCCAGAGCCCTCAAATCTAAAAAAATTTTAAATTTAAATTTTAAAAATATCCAGCTCACTGGATATTTCAGTGGTACAAGAGTTCGCCATTGAAAAGTAACTGTAAAATGTGGAATACTCCTGGATTTGTTGTCCTTTACAGTATGTCAAAAAGACTGTGTAGAGATCTGTGTGACCTCACTTCCTGTTTTGCTCTCTCTTTCCCCTTCAGTTGCTGCTGGAGCACCTGGAGTGCCTGGTGTCCCGCCATGAGCGCAGCCTGAGGATGACGGTGGTGAAGAGGCAGGCTCAGTCCCCCGCTGGGGTCTCCAGCGAGGTGGAGGTGCTCAAGGCCCTCAAGTCACTCTTTGAGCACCACAAGGCTCTGGACGAGAAGGTGAGCCATGGGGTCCCCCTATTCAGTCTAATGCATGGTTTTAAACTTGCACTTGCAAGATGTACATTTTGCCTTAATAATTTGAAAATTCCAGCACCGATAATCCTTATATGTAACTGTGGTGACAGGAGGGAGATGTTTCTCTGTGGTTATGACTGTCTCACTCCACACACTGTATCTTCTCCAACCCTCTCTTCTACTACTACATCCTCCTCCACCATCATGTTCCTGCTCCTACCCGGATCTCCTGTGCTTGTATCTCATGTATTCTCCTCCTTTCTTTGTTTTCCTTTGTCCTTTCCTCCCTCTTCATTCCACTCGACCCCTTCCTGGCTCTAGGTTCGAGAGAGACTACGCGTGGCCCTCGAAAGGGTCTCTGTTTTAGAGGAGGAGCTGGAATCTTCCTCACAGGAGGTAAGAATATGTCTGTGCTGTGTATTCTTCTAAATCTCTGCTGCAGTTGCAAGCCGTTGAGTTTTATTCTCTCACTTACAGGTGCTTTCTTTAAGAGACCAGATTAAAAGGCGACAGCAAGGGTTAGATAATGGGAAAGAGGTAAGGTGGTTTTGCGTGTGATCTTTGTTGTACAGTTATGTGAAAAAGCTACCCATTTGTGATGCTGTGGCAGGACATAAAAAAAAGTAAAACCTACCAATCTGTCTGAACTGAAGCAGTTCTGCAAAAAAGAGTGGGCTAAAATTCCTCCATAGTGATATGAAAGATTTATAGGAATTATAAGAAGTGTTTGCTTGCAATTACTATTTCTGCTGAAGTTTAAGGGGGCAATCACTTTTTCACAGGGCTGATATGGGTGTTATAATATTTTTCCCTTTCCCATTCCTATTCCCTTTTTCTAATCTTACATTTTTTGTAAAGATCTGAAACCATTCCATGTGACAAATATGCAATAATCGAAGAAATCAGGAAGGGGGCAAATACCTTTTCATGACACTGTATGTTAACAAGGATAGTCTTAATAGAAGTTATTGAAGAAGCGCAGTGTAATATTTGTTGAGAGCTTTCCTGCCATCTCCATGTAGTCTTTTTTCTTCTTATCACCCCTTCCCTCTCTCTTCCCTCTCTCTTCCCTTGTCTACTTCCTGTTTTTCCCACAATTTGTCCTTCTTTTTCATGTATTCATGTATGTTTTCCATACTCTCTCAGCGCCTGCCAAATGGTCCTTCATCTGTGTTGGATGATGGAGAGATTGACCGGCAGAGAGAGGGAGAGATTGAGCGCCAGAGAGCAGAACTCTCCCAACTGAGAGAAAGACTGGCTCTCATGTGCCGACAGGTGAGACCTTACTTAAGTGCTTCTCCACAAAAACATCCTTCTTTTTCCAAGACATAGCCTGAAGTTGCCTATCCTGGCAGAGTACATTATTAATGGTCTATTAACATCCGACGAGACTGTTGACTCATTTTGGATTTATTTTTTAATGGTTTCTCGTGAAACCATATAAAGGGTTCCTTATATGTCTAGGATTCACATCACAAAACGTCTTCATTCAAAAATGTGTGCCATGCATTAATTTTAAGATCTTAATTGAAGGGTTACAAGTCCCATATTTATAAAACTATTAAATATTAAGTCTGCTTGGGAAAAAAAGATCAAATACTGCTTTAGCATATTGAGGGTTCATATATCATCAATTTGTTGTCTTTGTTTTATATGATAAACTGAATTGGCAGAATCTCCATAAAAGCAAAATGTCAAAAATGCACCCATTCACAAATGGGAACTCTTCAGTTTTGCAAAGCTGCCGTTTCTTGCATATTGTAGTCAAAACGAAGTTCAAACACACAAGCTAGATTATGGCTCACCTCACTTCCCTCTTGTGGACAGTTATGGAATCACAGCCACTGTAAAATCTTGCCAATGAGGCACTAATATGAACAGCTGCCTTTTTGTCCCCTGTCGTCCAATAACTCTCATATACCACCCTCTACCTCCATCTGTCAGGTAGGAGAAATCGAGGAACAGCTAGCTGCTGCCAGGAGGGAGGTGACAAAGTCTGAGGAGGCCAATCAGAAACTCCAGAGAGATGTTAAAGAGGTGGGTATGTCCCAACTGTTCTTGAGTGTGGAATATAAAGGATCCTACATTTGGAGCTGTTCTGCAAACTGCCTTGTTCTACTGCTGTACAGCATACAGTAACTCAAAATCCACAAACGTATCATGACTTAAAAGTAGAGTAATCCCTTCAAACAAAAGCTAAATCTTTGATGGCCACTGTAAAATATGCATTTATAAGTTTATGGGATGTCATGTAATAATGAAATCATGCAAATCACGATGGTGATATTCCATAGAATCTTCCCTGGAACTATTAAACAGGCTTACGCAAGTTGCAGATTGGAATGGGGGAAGTTGTTTGTTCCCATTAGAGGATGTTATCATACGTTGTCAAGGAAAATGTTGCCAACTTGTCTGAAATTCAATTGATGGGCTGGAAGAGCAAGTCTATACCTGTTTGTTTAGGTGCAGCTTCCTTTGGGTTGTTGTCTGTTGAGAGTGTGGCTTGGGATTTATGCAACTTACAGCTCGTAATGTTGAAATAGGAGTTTTCCAAATCCATGTTACTGTAAACAACATGCTAAAATGAGTCATTGAGTCAATTGAGTTTGCATTTGCAAACAAGATAAAAAAAAAGAACAGGCAAAAAAACAGTTCTTCTCAGTGTTTCTTGCTATTTGTTGAATGGCAACAAATACTGTATAGTGCTTTAATATATAAATGATTCCATATTGTAATGGTTGCTTTTGGTTCTCTTTATACAGTGCTGGTGCAGTAGAGCGACTTGAATGTCCAGTATACCGTCATAATGATCTATTTTCTGTGTTCTCTGGTGCGTGTTCACATTTAGCCATTTATGATAGTGCCCCTTTTCTTTGTGTATCTGTCATTTATGGTAGTCTGTCATTCAGTGGTTTATCTACAATGCAGAAGCAGATGGTTCATTTAGAGTGTGCATGATGGTTGTGTCTATCTCTTTTTTCATAGGCTCTTTGTCAGAGAGAAGATATGGAGGAGAGAATTACTACATTAGAGCGCAGGTAATTTTCCTTAAATATGAAATTCACTTTACTCCATTTCAGCCTTCCTTTGACCCAGAATTTAGTTATAACTGCATTCAACTTTCTCACAGTATTCCACCATCAGTACTTATCTCACCTGCTCTTCAGAGTTCACTCTCTAACAGACTGACAACATACAATTCTCCACCTGTGTTTGAACTTAGACCAAAGAGACGTTTTAAAGAGGAAAAAAAAGGTTTCATACAGTTTCTATCCTTTTGTCTTTGTCTTTCTGCGAGTAAAGCTGTCTTGCTTCTCTCTGTGTGAGTCATTTTATGCAGTGTTTGCACTAGTCTGGTTTGTGTTTGTTCTGTGTAGGTACCTCAGTGCCCAGAGGGAGGCAACCTCACTCCATGACATAAAAGACAAACTAGAGAATGAACTGGCAAGCAAGGAGTCTCTCTACAGACAGGTATAGACATTACTGTTTACATGATGCAGTTGAAATGTGACGACATGCAGTTTTAGGGAAGAAATAATAGTTATTTGCTCACCATGTCTTGTCTGTGGGCAAAGTGAAGGTGTATTTTAATGTGGGATATTTGGAGGAAGTCAGCTCCAATGTGCCACTCTAATGCGTTGTTCACATTTTGACAGTCAAATGTTTTAATGCAAACACGAGACTACCACGGTATGAGCTACAGAACAAGGCGTCATGTAAATGTTGCTATGGTAATTTGGTAGTAGTTAATAATTATTTTGAAAAGGTGCGCGGTATGATGCAAGCATGATTGAGGAAGGACAGGACTCAACGTCTCATTATCGTTGCCTGTGCTGGAAAATAGCATATTAATAACAGAGTATTGCTGTGGGAGAAGTAATGATCAGTGTCCATAAGCATCTTCTGTGCTAATTCTTTCCCTCCTATTTGTGACCAGAGTGAGGAGAAGAACAGGCAGCTACAGGAACGGCTGGACGACGCCAAACAGAAGCTGCAGCAGACACTGCAGAGGGCAGAGACCCTACCAGAGATCGAGGCCCAGCTTGCACAGAGAGTGGCTGCTCTAAACAAGGTGCTGCATCCCTCCACCTTTTCGTCCCTCTGCTTTATCGTATCCCTGTGTCTCTACCTCTCTGCCTGTCGGCTTGTCCTGCAGTACAATAGGTGTATGAATGCGGAGGATAGTCTTTGTGTGTGCGCTCATTTTCACTCGCTCTCCCACTTCCTCCCCTCCCTCCTGTTCTGTCGCTCAGGCGGAAGAACGTCATGGCAACTTTGAAGAGCGGTTGCGACAGATGGAGGCACAACTGGAGGAGAAGAATCAGGAGTTACAGAGGGTGAGTATCTCTCTCTTTCTCTGTTTTTAGTGTCTTTCTTTTCTACACCACCCCCATTTGCATCCATGGACTCCCCTCTCACCATCTTCGCACCACATTCCTGTACAAACTTCTCCCCTCTTTCCCTCCATCTAACTGTCCTCTCTTTGTTTGTTTCCCATTTCTTTTCCAGGCGAGACAGAGAGAGAGAATGAATGACGAGCACAACAAACGCCTCTCTGACACGGTGGACAAGCTGCTCTCAGAGTCCAATGAGAGACTCCAGCTTCACCTGAAAGAGCGAATGGCAGCCTTGGAAGAGAAGGTGCTGCACTCAAAGCCTTGAGTAACTGTTCAATCGTGCTAATTCAGGGCCAATCAGGGCTAATTGGATTATTCTGTGATAAAATCATACTGGACATGTTTTGTTCCGTATCTTTGAGAATGATTATGCTGATAATTTAATATGCTGTGTGACCAGTTTGTGCATTTCTGTACACAAAACGCGCCAAAACTCTTAAGTGGATAGGCTCCAGCAGCAGTCTAAAAAGTCCAATAAATACCTAATAAAGTGCTCACTGGGTGTATATCAAGCCATTTATCTACAAATTAAAACATTTTTCCTACAGTTACATCTGGGCCATTAGTATCGAAGCATGGACACTAGGGTATACATGGTCCTGGCCATATTTTCTCGAATCTAGCTAGCTGACTTTTCTCAGTCTCTGGAATTGAAGCTTTAAAGTATTGCTATTTATGGGGCAAGCGGCCCGGATGGTGCAGTGGGTAGCACTGCTGCCTTGTAGGGTTCGAATCCTGGTTGGCCAGGGCCTCTCTGTGTGGAGTTTGCATGTTCTCCCCGTGTCGCGTGGCCGTAGGTATGAGTGTGTGAGTGAATGGTGTGTGTGCCCTGTGACGGACTGGTGACCTGTCCAGGGTGTATTCCTGCCTTTCGCCCAATGTATGCTGGGATAGGCTCCAGCCCCCCGGCGACCCTGTTCAGGATAAGCGGGTTAAGATAATGGATGGATGGATGGATATTTATGGGCGCACTACAGAATGATACTAACAATTTGAAATGCATCTCCCATAGTGCAATTTTCTGTCGTAGAAGAGAAATCCCATTGAACTTTGAGTCCTGCAGATTTAATATAAATAATTATGCACTGTAGGTAACAATTCTGCAAATCGGTTTAGGTTTACACAGCTAAATGTTTTTGTTCCGGTTCACCCATTTGAATAGGTTTAATCTGCACTCTTGTCGAATTTCATCAGTGTAGATATTCCCCTTGACCCTCATGTTGTTTGTAACCGGTGCCCATTGCACATGTCAGGATTCAAATAGATCTTTCTCTCTTTTGCTCCCAGAACGCTCTTTCAGAGGAGCTAGCAAATATGAAGAAGATACAAGATGATCTACTCGCAAACAAGGTACAACGCTAGACCAGGCCGTGCAGACAGTTGGGTTTGGATCAGTTTGTTCACTCTTCTCTGCAGACTTTATGTACATTCTGTATTGACTCTCCCTCTCTGTCTTTCTCTCTCTTTCCTTCTCTCTCTCCGTCTCTCGCTCTCTCTCTCAGGACCAGCTGATAGCTGAGCTGGAGAGGATTCAGCTGGAGCTGGATCAGCTGAGAGGGCGGCCTGGCTCCTCGTACTCCAGGTTAGCCACATTGGCGATTGAAGGGTATCTACGTTTCGTAAAAGCATTTTGTAAAACAAACACTTTATACGTTAGGGAACAATAATGCACAAATTCCATTTTAGATTATGGCATGACAATTACAGCATGCTGTGTCCAATTTCTCTCCTAAAGCTGAAGAGGCCATAGAGGGCTCAACCCCTTTCTGCTCTTGTCCCTGCCAGGTCCCTTCCAGGAAGTGCTTTAGAGCTGAGATACTCCCAAGGGGGCGGGTCCCTCCCGGCTGGCTCCACCACACACCTGGATCACTATGGCAACGCAGCCTCTGGGGCCGTGGTGAGGCGGACCCACCGTGGGCGATGGGGTGCAGCTAGAGAAGACGCCAGCAAGGTGAAGCGGCCAAAACAAACCCTGACTGTATCAGCACCGGGCCTGGGTCAATTTCATAATTGTTTTGGATTCAAATACTTTTCTGTTCATGATTGAGCTTGCCTGGTGCAATTGAGCACGAGGACCAGAAGGAGGGGTGGTTTAACCCTCGGTGTAGTTACAATACCATCCATACAGCTGTTGGGTCCTTGAGCAAGGCCCTTAACCCCGCATTGCTCCAGGGGGGATTGTCCCTTGCTTATTCTAATCAACTGTAAGCCGCTGTGGATAAAAGCATCAGCGAAATAACTGTAATGAATCTTGTAATTGACCCTGGTCACTGCTGAGAAGCTCATTGAGTGGCAGTGACAAACTGCCTGACCGTACCCTACCATCTCCTCCTTCCCTGCAGTATGGAGAATGGGACAACAGCAACCTGCTGGGCGGCGGGTTCGAGGGCGGTGTGGAGGGCGGATGCTCGGATGACGAGGAGGACAGGGAGACGCTGTTCGGCTCGGAGCTGCTGTCGCCCAGCGGACAGACGGACGTGCAGACCCTGGCCATCATGCTGCAGGAGCAGCTGGAGGCCATCAACAAAGAGATCAAGTGAGCGCCCTGCTGTGACATCCAGCTCTGCCAGCCTGACCAGCTTGAAGATTGAGCTGGTCGTAAGCTGGTCTAGCTGGGTATGAGCTGGTCAACCAGTGTCGTCTAAGACGGGCTGAGCTGGCTGTGTTTAGGCTCCACAAAGACAAATAATGCGATGCAAGATGTTTATATGCAGTGCTAGAATTCCACAAAATCCAAACCAGGTGGAAAAAGGTGACAAAATACATGAAATTATTTTCAATATTTTCAATAATCAATATATACAGTGAAAATAAGGGAAAAAAATTATATAAAAAAGACAACAAAACGCAATAAACCAATAAACTCAACCACAGCTGCTCTCTGTTCACAAGTATTCCTCCCTCTCTCTAGAAGAATGGAATGGGGCTCATTTATACCATAGGCCCCTCCCCCAGAACAGAACCAACCATTACCCTTAGCATATACCACATTATCCAGGCAGTTATTATCCAAAACACGTCTTCAATATACCAGTTATTTAACACCTATTCAGTTGGTTAGGTTACAATTCCTTTTGTGCAGAATTATTTTTGTTTTATAACTAAAACCAATTGTCGTTGGTTTGACCCAATACTGGCAGATGTGGACCTTGAGACAGGGACTGCTTAGCCAGCCTGAGTTGCCATGGTTCTGTTTGGGTCCCAAACCTGGAAAAAGGGTCCTAACCCCCAAACAAACAGAGATGGAGAACGGCAGGCAGTACAATTAAAATGAAATACAGCGCGCTTAACAAACAATAAGTACAAAATATACATTCAAAAGACATTTATTGGGCTTGTGTGTATATTTGTGTCTGCTATGGTCGCAAAATGCTAGGTGGCGTATTTGGTGTGGATATGTTTGTGTGTTTGAACTAGGGAAACCAGCAACTAACAAAAGTGCGTTACTGTAACTGGCATATATTTGGGGAAACAGAAAACAACCAAGCAGTGTGCGTTAGTCAGGTTAGAGCATTTGAGTGCCGCTCACTGCCTGGGACAGAGCCCTCTGTCACAACCAGCATGGCCAAGCTGGTCATAAAGCTGGGGCTGGTAGCTCGCCTATGTTTCAAAACCTAGCTTGTGCTGGTCAAATCATGAGGCTGAACTGGTTGAGCTGAGAACTAGGCTAAACCAGCTAAACCATGTTGAGCTGGTAGCTGGTCTGAACTGGTCAACCAGCTAAACCATGTCCAGCTGGTAGCTGGTCTGAACTGATCAACCAGCTACCGGCAGTTTCAAAACCTAGGTTGAGCTGTTTTTTTCAGCAGGGTGGTGTTCTTCCCCACGTAGGCCTGTCTCAGTGGGGGTGAGGAGCCCGTGCTAGGGAGAACAGTGATAGGCTGTTGGTTTCTGAAAGGTTTTGATTCTTTTTGGCCAGTATTTTTGTATTGTTTGATCAATAATACAGTCCCCCCCCTCCAGTTTCATTGGTTTGGATTTGTCTGAACTAACATGTAGCACACTCAGGGAAATAGTGGTTGCTTTATTTCACTTATAGTTAAGGTGCTTGGTGTTGGTGTGCAAAGGATGCTATTTTGTTCATCAGGGTAAAAAGGGGTAAGGATCAGACCTGGGTCAAATACGTAATTGTTTTGAATTCAAATACTTTTCTGTGCTCAATTGATATTGCCAGTGCAATTGAGCCAGCCAAAAGAACAAGAAGGCAGGGTTTGTACTTTTTGAGAGTATTTCATTGGTTCCAATACACCAGACAAGCTCAGTAAAGTGTAGAAAAGTATTTGAATCCAAAACAGTTATCTCTTTGACCCAGGTCTGGTGAGAATATGCATCTGTCATAATGCCTGTAGGTCAAGAAAATAGCATAGAAAAGTATTTGAATCCAAAACAATTACATATTTTTCCCAGGTCTGGTGAGCATGTGCATCCTTGATAATGAATGTAGGTCAAGAAGATATATTGAGGGCGTGAGTTGGAGGGTGTAGAGAAAGAAGGAAAGAAAGAAGAGATTTAGTCGCAGCTAACATTATTATTCCTCTCTCCCAGACTGATTCAGGAGGAGAAGGAAAGCACAGAGCTGAGGGCGGAGGAGATCGAGAGCCGGGTCAGCAGTGTTGCGCTGGATGGCCCCCCACTTCCCCCATCCTCACTAGGCGGAGGAAGGGACGGGACTGGTCGGGGCTTCATCCCCCCCTCTCTCACCTCCTCCACCCTGGCCTCCCCTTCGCCTCCTAGTTCCGGACATTCCACACCTCGCCTGCCTCACTCCCCCGCCCGGGAGACCGACCGACCGGTACGCTGCCGTTCCGGGTCTGTAGAAACTAAAGCGTGTGTCTGTGAATTTCAGCTCTCATCCTGCAACAGCCCTGTGTGTTTGAACGCATTCATATCGTAACCTCGAGTCATAGAACTGTTCTGTTTCTTGTCAGTTCTTTGAAGGCAGCAGTCTGCTTTTCATTCAGACCACTGACTGAGGTCCTGGGATGTGGACAGGAAGATACACTGCCTCCAGTTCCTGTTGTAAATGAGACCCCATTTGCATATGTCAGTTTAAACTGCCTAGCCCTGATATTTTTGTTTCGAACAAGCCACTTGGGTAATGAAGGGATTTGTAGTTCCTTATACCTTAGCTGCTTAGTGCTCTGAACAGAATCAGCCAGGAGTCCAACATTGCTGACAGGAAGTGTTTCACTACAGAACAATAAGGAGGATGACAGGTCCCTGGCCCTGCTGGACTCTACTCCTCCTCCCACTCCTCGTGCACTACGGTTGGACAGAATGACCCACACTCACCCAGGGGCTGGGCTCGATGACCATCGTGAATTCCGCAGGTCTGCCAGCCGCTAGTCCCTTATACACATCTTTGTTTACCCCTGTACAACATCCAAAATTGCATTGCATTACAAGCTGATATTTAAAACAACAGACTGTTTCATTTTCATGGTATGTCAATATTCCAGTATTAATCTTAAGAATGCACATTTTTCCAACTCCCACATGTTTATCTTTGATTAATTAACCCTTGCACTGAAATTTACAATATTCCAAGTGATAAAAGGACACCAACATCTATGAATACAAACGTGTATGTCAAATAATAAAACCACCTTAATGTTACATGTCCTTATTGTAATCTGTAATACTGTATACTGCATTCACAGTGTCCCAGGTCTGATATGCCAGATGTGTAGATACAAATCACTCCCTGCTTGTGCACTAGGCTTACTGTACACAAATACCTTCCTTTCCTCTGCTCTCTCAGTCTCTCAGCAGATGGCAGCAGTTCCAACAGCAGTCAGGACTCCCTTCACAAATCCAGTAAGAAGAAAAGCATCAAGTCTTCCATCGGCCGCCTCTTTGGAAAGAAGGAGAAAGGGAGGATGGGTCAACCCGGAAGAGAGTCTGCATCACTGGGTGAATAGAAAGAGCAATACAAATATATAATATGCACATATCAATATTTCAAGGCTTATTTTAGTGGAGTGTGATGAATGGTTGCGTGATGACGAAGCGTCATTTTTGTAGTTTTGTTAAAAATAGGGCTGCTGGGTAGCTCATCCTGTTCTACTGAGTGCATTGGCCCCATTGTCTGGGATTAAATCCCGACTGTGCCAGTGTGGCCTGACTGCGGCAAGTGGCACCGCAGAATGATACATGCTTGGCGGCAGCATTGCCCAGGGTTAGGGAGGGTTCAGTCGGCCAGAACCCACGCCTCAACGCTATCCAGCGGCCTCCACAGTCCGTTCAGTAAAGCTGCGCGTTAAGTGTCTGACTCATCCATGCAAGCTTGGCTTGTGGGCTGCGGTGTGAAAAGAAGCAGCTGGTGACATCACGTGCTTAAAGAGAGTGCGTTGTGTACACGCTCCTGCGTCGGCTGTGGAGACAGCAGCAGAAGCAGAGCTACATACAACCGGGAAGAAGGGTACGGATAAAATGGCCGCCAAGTTCAGGATGTGCAGTGTATAGGGCCAAAGTTGTAGTCTTGTCTGTATTGACACCCTCTCTTCTCGCTCAGCCTCTACACCCTCTGAAGACCTGGGCTCGGCAGACCCTCTGGGCCTGACCAAGCTGGCTGGATCTGTGGACAAGGATCGCCGGAGCAAGAAGAAGTGAGGAAATATCTCTTCCTTTTCATCATTCGCCCAAAATGTGACCGGTTAGTTGGAATTGAATGGACATGATCCTATGGCCTTAATCCGATGTGCGTTTTTTCCTTCGCTGCTTCAGACACGAGCTGCTGGAGGAGGCCTGTCGTCAGGGCCTACCCTTCGCCTCCTGGGACGGGCCCACTGTCGTCTCTTGGCTGGAGGTAATGAATCTCGCTCTGGCTGTCTGGTGGTGTCTCTCAGTCAACACAGCCACCGAGGAAAAAATACTAATTTCCTTTAGTTTGCCTCTCTTCTGTGAATTACGCTGAGTAAGATTGTCTTCCTGGCACCTGTCACTGCTCCCACACTCCCTCCCTCCCCCGTTTCTCTTTGCTTATCTTCCTGGGGTTTAATTTAACTCTGAGTGGTAGGCACTTGAACTGATCTGAATAATTCGTTTTTAAGGGTAACTTAGTGTAACCTAGTGGTCTGACACTATCGTCTTTTTGACGTTAGAACCTGGGTGGTCATTTTGATTTATTCTTATTTGATTTCTGTCTTGTCTTTGTAATTGTTTTGATCTTAGTGCTTCATGAAATTCACTGTATGAAAGTTGCTATGAAAATAAAACTTTTTGTCGTTATTATTATTATTATTCCCAATAGCTGTGGGTGGGGATGCCAGCCTGGTACGTTGCGGCGTGTCGAGCCAACGTAAAGAGCGGGGCCATCATGGCTAACCTGTCGGACACAGAGATCCAGAGGGAGATCGGCATCAGCAACCCGCTGCACCGGCTCAAGCTGCGGCTGGCCATCCAGGAGATGGTGTCCCTCACCAGCCCCTCCGCCCCGGCCAGCACACGCTCTGTCAGTACCCACACAAACCCACTCAATTATCCCATAGGGCAGGTCCTCAAGGTCCAATAGCTTCTGCTTTTCCAACCTCCCTTTACCTGGGAGTCAGGTGTGAGGACATTCTGGCCAATCAGTAGCACTAACTGTTCAACTAATTACCTGGGAGGAAAGAAAACCAGGGCTCATGATGAATTTGTTGATTACTGCCATAGAGGATTATCTTGGAGGTGCTTACATGCATATATGCAGAGTTGGAAAGTCCAGAGGTCAGAAAATAAAAAGAAAATGTGTTTCTTCCACCCAGCTGGTTTCACTACATTCAGATTTTTTAAATGTGATTTTTGTGATCAAATTGATTGATTTTGTGGTGGTATTTTCCAATAAGAATGCCTTATGTGATGTTTTATTCATCTATCCCCATTTACTTAGCTATATTCACAAAATTCTAATAGCAAAAGACGGCAAAAACAGACAATATCCACAGTAGATGAATCAGTTTTTTCTTGTCTCAGTAGGCATTAAATATTTCTACACATTCAAAACCTGAAGGACTTGAATTGAGGAATTTAGAAACATCAACATGTTGTTGATATGCATCCTATTAGTTCCTTTTTCCATCTACTAAAAGATAGAAATGAAATACTTTTGATTAACACTAAAATTCATAATGCACAGCTGATTCTGTCTTCATAGCCTATTCCTTTAGCCAATACACGAATTATTCCTTTAGAAGGTAAGGTACACTAATTACTGGCAATTGATTACGGTTGTACAGTTGGCTTCACAGCTGTTTCTGTCCACTTTTAATGCTATATAATTTATTTTGGTAAGCCTATTGTTAGGCCAATGACTCTGAGTTTATTTTCTTATTTCTCAGCCTCATTTAGTCCTCATGTTGACAAACGCTAATTGACCTACCAGCCCCTTTGCAATTACTAAGCTCACCAGTGCTCTCTTTATTCTTCATGATTTTCCAAGCAGCTAATTTGTGTAAGCTTAAGATTTGGTCAATGTCTGATTATATTTCTCTATATTTCAGCCTTATAGTGGTTATTTGGTTGTTCTTGGCTCTGGTCCTCATATTGACAAATGCCAATTACAGACTCCAATGGCTATAGAATCAATACTTGATACTGAAAGCTTTTTTATACCTGCATTTTAATGTAATCATTTCAAGTCCAATGTGTTGGAGCCACTGTCCAAATACTTGTGGATTTCACTGGCCACTGTCCAAATACTTATGGATTTCACTATAAGTTATATTACAGCCTTAGCTGTCCACAGACCATCATTTTCACAAACTTTATTTTTGTATTACAAATCACATGATTTTTACACTTTTTATGCTGTTAATAGAAGGTATTAATTATTAACTTGTTATGTCAAACATATCTCATGTGATGCTTTTCTCTGATTCAATTAATCTAAATCCCCACAACTGGATATGATGACAGTCCACCAGTAACGTGTGGATGACACATGCTGAGATGGAGTCACTGACTGCCGCCACCAAACCTGTGAGTATATCTGCCATAGGGGGCACATGCCATGATTTTCAACATTTAATTCAAAAGTAAAATAAATGTGCCACGTTACTTTTAATTGTATCATTTATTATCAGTAGGGACATCATTTGATCTTGGTCAGTGTTCTCACCTGGAGTTCAGCCATCTTGCATTCATTTAATTATTGTTTCTTTTTCTCTTTGTCTGTTTTTCTAATTAGGCAGTAGAGTTTAACCCCTTGCCCCCTCGATTCCTGTTTAAGTGTGAATCTTTCCGACTAATATCCATTCACTAACAAAGTATTCCTCCCTTTGGGTCCCCTTTCTGTCCTGCTCTCCCTTCCCTCCATTTTCCCTCGATCAAATTGCCCTCAATCGCTCCTCCCTATCCGTCTTCCTCCTTCCATCTTTCCTCCTCTACTCTGTCCTCCCCTGCCTCCAAGGAACTGAAAGAGATTAGCTGGGATCAGGTAAGTAACCGCATTATGATCTAAAAGTAAAAAGTGCATCTAACACACAGAAATATGAGCACACATACTGCATGTATGCACATAATACAAGTACATAGGCATGCAGTTGCATGTTCTCAAAAAGATTTAAATGTGACATTTACCTTCTCTGCAACCTTTAATCTTTCTCAATCTCTGAAATGTTCTATCTCTTCTTTTTACTTGTGTTCATTCCCCCCTCTCTCCCCCTATCCTCCTGTCGACCTGCCGGTTATTTTCCCCACATTTTTATCACAGTCTACTGTATTCCTGTTCCTCACATGATTTATGCTCATGTTGCAGATCCTGGCCTATGGGGACATGAACCATGAGTGGGTCGGAAACGAGTGGCTGCCCAGCCTGGGCTTGCCCCAGTATCGCAGCTACTTCATGGAGTCCCTGGTGGATGCCCGCATGCTGGACCACTTGACCAAGAAGGAGCTGAGGGGGCAGCTTAAAATGGTGGACAGCTTCCATAGGTATTTTTCCATAGGTTTAAGGCTGTTCTACTGCTTTAAGTTTGATGTCTTCGTGTACCCTGTAGCTATGTCACTTGAAAGTGACGCCATGTCACATTCTTGACTTGCATCCAATCCCATGCCCATGATTCCTTTCTCTCTCTTTTTCTCAGAGTCAGTCTGCATTATGGCATCATGTGTCTGAAGAGATTAAACTATGACAGGAAGGAGCTGGAGAGGAGGAGAGATGACAGTCAACATCAGAACAAAGGTGACTTTTTCCTTTTCCTTCATCTCCCTGTTAAGCCTTCCATTTTTCACTTATACTTAACATACACCAAAATGTGACCTCTATTGTAACCTCCGGTTTTGAGAGTCCCTGTGAGTTGCCAGTTCTGGATATTCTGTCTGACATTTAGTTAGTGGAAGGCAGATGAATAATACAATTATTCAGTTAGCTAAATTGCACATTTGCAGCCACAACACTGGCCCTCATTCCAATGCTGGTTTTCATTCCAACCACAATGGCAATCCAAAAATGTTCATAATTTGTAAAAGTTTTTATTAATGAGGTGCTTTTCATGTTTAGAGGGATTGTTTACCCTCTTAAGCCACATTATGTCAAAAATAGCTATGCATTTAATGAAGAATAAAAGTCGTATGTTATACTGATCCAAGTAAAACAATTGCAGTTTTGGTAGAAGTATGCATGTCTTCTATTTTTCTTTTTTTTTTATTGAGCTGTTTGTAAAACGATTTTCCCACATGATATATGTTTTTGTGTAATTACCAGATGGCGTTGCTAAATGTTAACAGAGATCAGGCCACAGGAGGGGGAGGGGGAGGGGGAATTGGGCTCTGGGTGCAGGGTTTAGGACTACCAAAAAACCTACTTCTCCACTTTATGAATGTTTTGTGGGCATTTTAGATACTAAAACCAGGAAGAGGACGCTGATTTGTGTGAGCCTTTAATAAAGAGTGTGATCTTGGTGAGATACACCTGGATGAATAAAGGATAAGTCAATGAAAAAACAATGGTACAGTCTAACAAGCTTGGCCCCTCCCCCCATCTAGATGTGATGGTGTGGTCGAATGAGCGTGTGATGTGCTGGGTCCAGACTGTGGGGCTGAAGGAGTTCGCAGATAACCTGACAGAAAGTGGGGTTCACGGGGCGCTGCTGGCTCTTGACGACACTTTCGACTACACTGACCTGGCCCTGCTTCTGCAGATCCCCAACCAGAACACACAGGTAGCCCAGCGGTCCCAACAGCTGCTCCGCCCTGGCCACGTTTGGTTTTCCCCTCAAAAACAGAATATTAGCTTGTTTTTTAAGTTATGTTTTGCTTCACTAGTGAAATAGTCTTACTCCATCCGGCAAATCATGAAGGTTTTGAAGCAAAAAAGTAATAGAAATTTTATTTAAAAAAGATTTTATCTAAATATGACCAAGTACTAAAGATTTACTTATTTGCAGTGTTGGGTCTTGAATCCACACTCCCCGTTTAACTTTCATGACTAGGATGTTTTTTTTTTTTTTTCTGCACCTTATCCTCTCAGGCCAGACAGCTTCTGGAGAAGGAGTATAATGCTCTCATCTCCATGGGAACAGAGAGAAGGCCTGATGAGGTAAAGACAAATCATAACAATCATAATACATCTTCAAGAAATGTTACCTCCAGAAGCACATGACATGCATGGAGAATGCACAGACAATAAATGCTTCCGTGGACCTCCGCACAAATGTGATCGGTCTTGGATACAGAGGGTGACGGTCTCTGTCTCTGTCTACCTTTCAGGATGGCACAAAGACCTTCACTCGCTCACCCTCATGGAGGAAGATGTTCAGAGAGAAGGACCTGAGGGGAGTCACCTCGGACTCCGAAACATTGCCCCCAAATTTCCGTGCCTCAGCCATCTCCACACCCTCTGTGACCTTGAGGAAAGTTCAGACTGAAGGTGAAGTGTTTGTTCTCTCTCCTTCCTAGCTTCTCTTACTTTTAACCGTTCCATTGCTTCACTGTTTTTTCCTGCCTGTGTAACTCTCCCAGTGCAGCTTCACTGCAAAGAGAATCTTCGGAATTTGCAGTGGGGCAGCAATGGTACTGCTCCTGTCAGCGCCTGTTTTTTAAGCGTGCCAGGAACCACAACATCAGTAGCATACTGTAATGTAAAAACACATTGCAGTGTAGTGCAATCCTATGTACCACTATGTATAGCACCTGTCACTAAATCTCTTTCTGTGTCTCTCTCTCAGTTAACTCCGGGTCCAGAGGAGAGTCCGGGTCAGTGAGGACATACTCCTGCTGAAACACACTGGGGTGAGCAGAGTCTGTAACCATTATACAGTCAGGACAACTCACATAGTTACATAAACACATTAATGAATATGTAAGTAAATGATTTAGATCTCCCGCTAAATGGATCTGCTTCAGGTACTACCGTGCACGCACCAGCGTCCACAACCCTATCTACAGGGAGGACAATGCTTCTCTCCTACTCAACAGCGGAGTCCTGGGCCCCCCCAGTACCTAGAAGCAGATCCAAACAGCAGGTGGTAGCTGGGGTGGTGGAGGGTGAACACAATTGTGCAAAGCAAGCGAGCATGGAGAGGAAGCCCAGGCAATGAGCAGCATAGGGAAGGTCTAACTGTCGGTTTAAGAAAGACGCTCTGAGGTGATGCGTGCATGTGATTGGATGAAATGAGTTGTTATTGTGATTTGTTGCTTATGGAACGCTTGTGAATGTGATTGCTGCAGCTGACTATTGGTCAGCTGCCGTAGAGTTCCCTCAGCGAATTAGCTCTGCGCATACCGTGTGCATTGCTCATTGCATTTATGTTATCACCATATCAGTAAAATAGTGTTGCTACATTTAAGGAGTGAAATATTAACACTTGTTTTCATTGCAGTACAAGTCTGTACTGGCAGTTCTGGAATTATTTCCCTTGAATATTTTTAAAGTAGATTCAGCTGTGCTGCTCATTGTTATTTACAATTTCCAATGATGCAATTCTGGCACATAAGCTTAGACCACAGGGCAGCATTATGGGATTTATCATATTAGGTTGTGACTAAAAAGTGACTACAAAGTAATTGTGTAATTGTGCTCATAAATGAGTCCTACTATCATTTTTTATGTTCTACAGGATCCACTGGATTTGTGTTTCCTTCATTTGGAAATCAACAGGGAAGCAATGAAAATAAGAACAAAAACTATATAGATAAATATAAATAGATATAAATATATATTTGTCTTACAATTCTGCAATAACAGAGAGAATGAGAGAAACCACTTGCAGAGAAGAAAATACTGATGTTTGAAGAAATGAGGATGAGAAACAACAAATATATGAATAGTTGGAAGAGATAAAAAAAATCTGTCTGTCTCTCTTTCTCTCTGTCTGTCCACAATTGTGCTGTGAAGCCGTAAGATGGTTTTGAAACTGACTGCAGTCATCCATGGTAGCCCCATCTCTGCAGAGTGTGTCACAGTTTTAGTATGTAAAACTGCCCACTTGACCGCCATTTTGGCTCTTATTTTCTATTCATCTGAAGAGACAAAGCCTCTCTGGGGTGACCATGGGTTCACTTTGATCCCTCAGTCATGTGCAGTGGGATATGAATAATATGAATATGTTATTGGTGTCTTCATGTTCAATTAGAGCTATTTATCCAGGCAACCATGGTGGTGAAGTTAATGTGAATCCATGGAAACCGGCAGTGTCTATAAACTGCAACAGAGTGGATACTGCCATGACACAGGCAGCGTTTGTATGCAAGTGGGCTGTAGTGTACTTCTACTCGGTTAGGTCAGTTCATTCTATCCTTTGACAACTGTATTGAGGTCTCATTCAGTTTGCCTGGCTGAACTCAAGTTTGTGGTGGAAGGTTGACCTATGATTTCTGTTTGTATAACAGACTAAACCTCTATTCGATCCCATTCGATCTGGTCTGTCTGGGACAGAAATAGACAGCAGTAGAGATGATACACCTCCACGAACCGGCAGTGGAAGATCTGAAAGAGGATAGAAGAACAGACAAGCAAAAAGAAAGTGTATAGGCAGTGATGAAGAGGGATTCATTTTATGCACGTAAGCCATAACAGAAGCAAAGAATGAGTGACAGGGAATGAGTGGGGGAGGACTATATATAAACTCAGTGACCACTTTATTAAGTACAGCTTGTTAATGCAAATATCTAATCTGTCAATCATGTGGCTGCAACTCAATGCATAAAAGCATGCTGATATGGTCAAGAGGTCCCGTTTTTGTTCAGATTAAACAGAATGTGGAAGAAATGTAATCTAAGTCACTTTGACCATGGAATGATTGTTGCTGCATGATAGGGTGGTTTGACTACCTGGGAAACTGCTGATCTCCTAGGACTTCCATGCATACAGTCTCTGGAGCTTACAGAGAATGGTGCAAAAAACAAAAAACATCCAGCGAGCGGAAATTATGTTGGCAAAAACAACTTGTTAATGAGTGAGGTCAGAGGAGAATGGGTAGACTGCTTCAAGCCGGCAGGAAGGTGGCAGTAACTCAAAAAACATGTTACAACACTGGTATGCAGAAGAGTATATCTCAACACACAACACGTTGAATCTTGAAGTGGATGGGCTACTGCAGCTGAATAAATAACCAATAATGTGGTCACTGAGTGTATACATGTATATGTATGGAGAGAGAGAAGGGGGAGGGGAGAGAGAGAGAGAGAGAGAGAGAGAGAGAGAGAGAGAGAGAGAGAGAGAGAGAGAGAGAGAGAGAGAGAGCACAGAATAATATGCAGCTAGGGGGCACTGGTGAACAAAATAAGTTTATCTTCTGTGTTCAAATGCATGACAAACCAACAGTGACAATGAACTCAACTTTAGAGAAAGACAATTATAATGAATTTAAAAGATATACATTATTAAATGAGGTGGGAGTTTGTCGGAACAGTTTGTAAAATGTGTGTATTTTATTTTTTATTTTTATGATAACTACTTATTTCTGTATGTATGTTTGTATGTATGTACGTATGTATGTATTGAATAGCTGTATGTACTTGTTCATTTATTACTTGATTCTGACTGACTGTAATTCACCTTAATTTATTTAGTTTGAAAAGTAAATACATTTTAAAAATGGACAGTAAAATATGCTACTTGTACGTGTAAATTTTGAGAACAAATTGTGTTATGATTTAAAGGAAAAATATTAATAAAGAAAACAGTCATATCAATGGAAAATTACAAGACAAACATGCAATTACAGTAATGATGATGATAAAACCAAAATTGGTGAAAATAAAAAAATATACAATACCACTTAAACAGAATGGTGCCTGAGTGTTTGTTTATTATATGTACTTCCTTTGAAAAGTGTGACTGGCTTGCTAGTCTGAAAAAGGCAGGATTTGGGTTACTGGATTTTGAATAATAAGCACCCATAAAAACGAATGCACAACCATAAATATGACTCCATGTTCAATATGAATAAGATCAGTACATTGTAACAATAGGTTTTAAGCTATACAATTACTGCAAAATGACTTGTATGATTATAGTCATAACTATAATTATACCCATCAAAGTTCTTGCGCATAAAATAGGAGTATCTGTATGATAAATATTTTTCACCTCAATAAATGTTTTTCATTTGACAATAAATCATTATACCTAAACAGTATGTAGCTGGGCTTTACAGATATTAATCACAAAAAACTACATTTTAAGTGAAATTTAACGGATGCCAAATGTTGAAAGAATGATACAAGAGTGTCCCAAATAGGAGACATAGTTGGAAATAAAGCATGCTTTTAAAAAATGCTAAATAAGTATATTGCCTCTCACTTTAATATGCAAAATTGTCAATACACTTTACAGTGCGCTACTCTAAGATTATGAATTCTTTTGAGAGGTTTGAATCTTAAACAATCTGCCCAGTGGTAAGCAGATGTTGTTTCACATAGAGTAGACATTGTACATGGCAATAGCATGTTGTCAAAGATCTGTGCCAATACCTTGATGGAGAGCAGGCTGATCTTAGCGTTAGGGCTGATCAGTTTAATTTCCTGTTTTATGAGGCTTTCAGCAAATGCAAACATTTCACTTCAAACATAGCTAACTAAAGTAAAGAAAATCCCATTTGTTATAGGCGGATGCCATCTACTGGCAAAAAGTGATATATTCATTGATTATGAATTATTGGTTCAGTTCTGTTTTTATAGCTATTATGCATAACAATGCATGATTTAAAAGTATAAGGGGTGTCATTTGTTTTTCAACAATAATTCTGCTGTCTGAAATGCATTTCTTCAGTCAAATCTTAAGGAGAGGACAGCGTCTGCCATCAACACGGCATTTGCATATTATCTGGCTACCAATATTGCGGGTTCTCTCATGTCATGTGTAATGAGAAATATCCCATACTAGCTAGTCAGCTAGCTAGCAAGGTAGATCGCAAACTACTTTTAAAACCGGGCTAGCTAGTTAACTAGCTGCCATTAGCTAACACTGTCCCTTCCATTTTTCCGTGTAGCTAGAGCTAGCTGGCTAGCATGGTGAACTCACTTTGTTGGTGTTTAAGCCTAGCCTAATAAAATAACATAGCTGGCGATTTAGCTGCAAGTTTTCTGTTTATGTAAGCTGTTCTCGTTGACCGCCCTTGCTTTACTGTATCCGACATGGTTTCACAAATTGAGTGCTTGCTTGTCACTTTGGACAGTGACTGAGACTGCTGCTGCTACTGTTGATATATCAATTTCATAAAATGTAGTCATGAAATTAGGAAAAACATGTACATTTCTGAATTAACCACATAATAAGTGGTCTTTTGTGAGGATCCGTTGGATTAATTTTTTTAAATTTTTGCGATCAATGTTTATGCTAATTTGTTTAAGGGTGTCTATAACACAGAAATGGCACAATTTCGCAATACCAAAATCAGTAGTTGCCGAGCTCGCTGCCATTGTAGTAGCCCTGTGAAATGGTATTGAGATTAGGTTTGGAACGGATGAGATATTGAGGTTCAAAATGTCTTATTTTGAATGGAAGTGCCAACCAACGCAAATATATAGTGCTACCGCGCTCACTAAAATACAGCATCTATTGTTAAAACCATATGTATAATCTGAATACCATACAGATATACAGTAGTGTGCAGTGATGATTATACACCTCCACGCTTGTCTAAAAGGGGTCCTAATATATTACTTCTTGAACATTTTTTTGGTGAAAATGTATTGAACAATACTATTATAGGCAATGAGAGCAAAAAAATCAGTATTACATTGGAGGGAAAGTATGGCTAATAAACAGATGCACTGAAAACATAATTCTTTTCATAAAAATTTTAATTTTAATTTTTTTTTACTTTTGCATAGCATGAATGCATGTTTGAAGACTCATTCCATGAGTGTTGATGCTAAACAATTTGTTTAAACTGGTTTGAAGCAACATTATTCTCCAAAATGACTTCTGATGGTCAGTTGTTCCAGTATTTAAGGTAACACAAACTTTGAGCAGTGTCAAAGTGTTAAACAAGATGGCACGACAGAAGGAGATTGTTTGTAGCCGCATTGTAGCTTTACATGATGCCGGTTGGTCACTTGATAAAAAGAATCATCTGGTGACATAAAAGTTATGACTTGGCCCCGCTCAAAGTCCAGACCTTAATCCGATTGAGCAAATCTGGGATTTGCTGGATACCAAAATAAATAAATCTGGTGTAACATCGAAATAATCTCTTTGGAATGAACTTCAAACCATATGGAATGGTTTAACAAGTGAAGAAATAAAAAATATGTGAACGATTAAATGCAAACCAAAGGGTGGCCACAATAGATATCAACTTATCAGACTATTTTTGTTTTCACAATATATTGTTATCTGTTTATCTTCATTGTGTTAAGTGTATAATCATAACTGCACACTACTGTATACATCCATATCTATATATCTGAAGTTTATCAAATTAATCTTCAACAGATTCTTTATTGCTTTAAATTTTTTAAGTAAACATTGCTACATTTCCATTTGTATGTGCTTTGATGTCTATGTTTACATCTGGACTCGGATGTGCCTGTGTGAGAATGTGACCTAGCAAAGACTACTTGCACATACCTTGTTTGGACGCTAAGCCATTATACCACACTCACTCAGAGTAGTTCCACCAAAGAGTTTACTGTACTTTCACTTCATCTCAAAAGGCACATGTACCCACTAAAGTCACAGCCTTGGGGCCTGTTCCACAAAGCAGGATTACCTAGTTACCCAGATACTGCACAACTGCACTGCAAAACCCAGACTCCCTGAAATCTGGAACAAGGACTGTTAAAAGTAAAAAGAGATACTCTAGGTTTACTCGGTACAGTTTTTTTTGGCTAAATCAATAATCCTGCTTGGTGGAAAATGTTCCTGGAATAGTGCTTGTTTGTGTATTTTCTTAGCAGAGAAGTTGTCATTCAGCCAGGAGATACCTGGTAAATATTAGGTTTTGGGCATACATACCTGTAGCTGTATATCGATTCATATAATACATTTTGGGGATTCAATCCCTGGAATGGTTCTGCATGAACATGGAAAGAGGCAACAGCCAGACAGAAAAGTATTAATATAAAAATTAATTGTATTAATTGTAAATTAATTTTATACTGGCACTCTTTCAACAATGAGATTCATTTTATTGTCATTTTCTATATTGTCATTTTTGCACATACTGTATCCTCTTGTGGTAGACAGACCACAGTTCATGAATGAATTACTTTTATTACTTATGTCAGGAAACATTATTTATATTGTTCACATTGTCTGTGGTTAATTACATGCTGGTCATTATGTATTATTTTTTGCATGAAAATATGAATATGAAAATATTCAAAACTTCATTATGCGAACACAAATGTATGTGGTGAACAGAATTTTCCTGTATGAACTGAACTTGTTGAAGGATTGCATTGACTGCTCAGTGCCCGGTGGTACTGTACATTATATTTTGCAATATAAAAAGCATGAATTCAGTAGTATAGGGGGTAATCGTCTTGTCAAATATCCAAATACTGCTGATTTTTCATTGCACCTATTAACAAATCACTAACTGATATAAATATATGTACATATATAATATATAGCTATATACACAGATTATATATAATCCGTATGTGTAATATACATACATGTATACAATGCACATATGTAGTACATACATCAAGAAATATATTAATATCAAACATATTTGTAGTGGATTACATGAAAACTAAACAATACTAAAATAATTTACATCATCCATAATAACAGTGATTAAAAAATATATTAAAAAGTCATAAGAAGCTCCTGAAAGGGAAATTAAATATTTACATAAACATATTTCCCTTTGACTTGAGGTTTTTCCATGTCACATAGCCATGGCAGATGAGAAATGGCTGGATGAGATGGATGATGGGACATAAAGGTAGAGAGGGAGGGTGAATGCAGAGAAGGGTTTTTAAGCAGTAGGCATGGCAGGTCCAAGGGTCAACTGAAAATTGTAAAATTGACCAGATGGAGATTGAATTAAAGTTTACACTCAAAACACCAAGACCTCCTGCCCTCACTCCAGCTCCCTCCTAATGCCTTAAACAGAAGCACCATCAGCATAGCTTGAGTCCTACATGGAGTGCCGACCCAATTTTGAATGATCCAATCAAATAAATTCTTACAGGTAGAGCACCTACAGGTTTAAACATCACCTGTGTTCAAGAAAATTGTGAGAAGAAGGCTATAATTTTACAGGCTGAATAAAGGGAGCAGTAGTTTCTTTATTTAGAGAACACACACAGAACATATTTGCCCACTTTAGGTGAGCAGAATGATAATATAAATGTTCTAGATTATGTAGGTGTTTTTGGTGTGTAACAGTTTTTAACAGTACCATGACTTTCTTCAGCAGAGTTCAGTTGACCGAAATATACCATGTAATTGTTAGCAGCAGCAGATTCCAATCAACACTTGGGACACTCCCTTGCACTGCATTCTTTAACTTCAGCTCCTGTTGCCTTCAACCCCCCCTGGTTGCTCTGGAGAGAAGCACACACACGCAGGACGAGTCGATCCTTATCCACCTCCAGCCGACCTTCCTGTTGACATCCATAGTCAGAGCCCTGACGTAGGACTGCTTTGGCTTGCACATGCTGGCCCACTGCTTCTTGTCCACTCCGCGGCAGCTCCCTCCGGAGACGCCCAGGGGCGCCGAACTCCCTGAGGCCGCCGCCGCTTTGCCCCGGCCGGAGCCGCGGAGCTGGGCCGTTCTGCACCGCGTCTCAAAAAAGTACTGTTTCAGAGGACCCGTAAGGGTCTGGATCTCGGGCAGCACGTTGACGGTGTCCCCGTAGAGGTCGACGGCGGTTTTCTTGTCCGTGACCCACATGTTGTGCGAGTCGCACACCGACATCTCCCTAGGCCCGACAGAGGAGGCGTGGGAGCGCTTGGGCCTGGCTCTAGTGTGAGAGGCCTGTTCTCCCTTCGCTTCATCGGCCTCTTCGTCGAATCCCTCCGATTCCGCCTGTCCCTCCATGCCCCCTGGTCCATCTGTGTGCATATCGCTTCCTTCATCCCTCTTTTCGTCCTCCTCTCTCACCCTTCCGTCCTCGGTCAACCCACCCTCCAGCATGAGCATGAGAGGGGGGTGGTCCGGCGGTGAGGAAGAGGGGGAAAACAGTACTCTTGGGTGCGAGTCCAAAAACAACAGATCTGCCTCTCCCAGCAACTTCCCTCCTGTCATATCCGCCTCTCCTGCCCTGTATACTTCATTCAATTCACCCCCCCAGTTACCAGCACTGTCCTCCACCGATAGCTTTTCTGCCTTATCATAATGACCCATTGCATGAAAATAATTTTCCTTTGGAGTGGTGCCAGGTAAACGGTCGTCTTCATGAGCAGCGATATCCTGAGATTTGTATTCCTCTGCTTTGCGGTTATTTGGAGAAATTCGGTTCCCCTTCCATTGTACATCCTGTAACCTGTCGTTTTCAGTGTGAAAGCTTCTCAAGTTTCCTCTGACAATGTCATTGTCAGTATCCTGATATGTATTGTCCCTTTGTGTAACGATATCAATCTGGGGATCTTGTTGTGTTTCACTTTGAAGTAAGTATTTCTCCTGCTTTGTTTTGTCTTGGTAATTGTAGTCCACTTGATCCATTAAAGAAGGTAAACTGTAGTCCACTTGGTTGTGGTTATCCTGTGACTGAGCGTCGGCTGTATCACTCAGGGATGTCTTGTCTGTTTGATTGCTAGCAGTAGTCACATTAAAATCCTTCTGTGAAGCATTGTCCAGATGGCTTGAGTGTTTCAGGCTTTTACTATTTCGGTCAGTGTTGTGCAGAGAGGACACACTCTTGTGAGTCTGCTTGCTATTCGTTGTATCAGTCCTTAAGCTCATACTTGCATCAGAAAGACGGTTGTATTCGCTGTTGCTGTTTCTGTGGTTATCAATGCTTCTGCCAGGCTCTGTCGCTGCAGCAATGGGCCTAGGGGCAGGACTGCGAGGGAAGGGCAGGGCCGAGGTGATCACCATGGCAACCAAGGGAAGCCAGTGCATCACTCCCAAGACGTATCAACTAAACAGACAGAACATATGATACATGAGAGGGACATAAGTGTAAGTACACAGGACAAGACAATATATAAGAAAAAATATTTTTGACAACCTCACACCAGACCGATTGGGACAGTGGTTAAGCAGTTTGTTTCCACCACTAGATGGCAAACAAGACCTCTATATTCTGAAACTACATATTATTCATTCCTGAGCTAACATCCTAGCGTGCTTTGCCAAAGGTTGCCTTGAGCACATTTGAAACCCATTATCTCAGAGGTGTGTGTCTTTAACTGCAGTGATGTGGGTGAATTCCGGCACTTAAATCTCCCCGTCTTGCACGGAGGTACAAATGTCATTTAGTTTCTCCACCATCCCCACCCCAAGGTACAGCCAGGTGTCCTTCTTTTATTTTGATGAATGACAGAAAGGAGGGAGGGAAGACCTACAGAAGAGAGTAAAACAGGAGGAATGCCCAGAATGTGAATTATGCGGGTTTAGACTAGAGATTCCCTCAGGGTTATCTGTCATTCTCACCGCAAGGGGGAGAGGTAGGGAGCGAGAAGCAGGGGTGCTCACCGCCACACATTTACATGCTAAGACGTCAACACGCTGAGCGGCAACCACGCCCGCCCTCTCGCTTCTGGGGCTCTGACTGACAGATTGCTGTCAAACCAAGGGAGAGAGCGCCACTCCAGGTCAAGGATCTGAATAAAGAAAACACCTAAGCCTGCAATATGAGCTGCCAAATGCACAATATGTAGTATTTGCCATTGGATTACCAATACTTTGTAATAGATATTGGTGGGACTGCTCACTTTATTGATGCAGTTTTAACATGCAGTTTAACATGCTCCTCTGTCACTTTCATTTTTCTTCTTTCCACATTGGCGAGAGCAACAGATAAACTCTCAGAACTGGTGCAACTCGTTACACCATTAAATATATTTTTGAACTTTTGACTGACAGGTAGCACTTCTGTGGAAACATGACTGCCTTTGTACGGAGGTTTATAAACAAATCTTCCACGTAATCCTTGGGCCCAGCCTATAACCTAGTGGTTAAAGCACATGACTGGTAGCCACGATAACATCCAAACAGTTGTTGGGCCTTGAGCAAGGCCTTTACACCCAACATAGATTGTAGTACATACTGTAGATTGTAAGCATATATTATATGTTATACCGTAATTAAAAAGAATCTCATCTTTCGGGTGATTCATAAAATTGCCTATTTTGCTCAGTTTCATCAATTTGTGCTTAATCCATGTATGTGAAATTCTGTATACAATATATATCTACAAATCCCATAGAAAGTGTATTTAAAATGTTCCCATATTTCTGCACTGCTCTTTCTGGTTCTCACTCTTTTAAGTAGTCTGTTAAAACTTGCACCTGGAGCAGACACCTTCTCCTGACCTTTGAGCTCCTTCCTAAACCATTTGAATAGCATGCCTATCACCATGTCATTCTGAAGGCCTGACAAGGATGTGGAAAATGCTAGAATGTGAGAATTATCAGTGCAACAGAGGTTAATCCGCTCTCAGATACGGTCAACACTCTGTCACTCTAGGAAACTGATTGGTAGCAACAGATTGTGGTCTCTTATGAGCCCAGTGGCATTGCCTAGGAACAGCCAACATTAACAGAAAATAAAAGACAGAATATGTGTGTTTATGACATGTTCTTTTTACCTTTTTTACTGAGAATGAATGACAGAAAGAGGAGTGTATTTTTGAGTATATGTGCTTGTTTGGCAAAGCCTAACAAGCACATATAGGTCTGGCTGCAGGATGGGGATCTGTGAACTCAGAAACAAGCAGCCACATCTGCAGATAACAGCATTTGTTGTCTCTGTCACACACAGAAGTACTTTCACGCTTCATTTGAGCCAATGATATGCTTAATTGGTTATGGCTGGACAGGGTCAACTCACTGGATTGCTGGATGGTTTGGAGTGATGGATATTGTAGCATATTTGCTCACAAACCATGCCCCTATTCGTACCTCTCTTAGTTCTGTTAACTCCGAGTTACACTGCAAGTGTTGGCATCCAGTCAAAATAAGGAAATTACACCCAAGTTAGAATTGTACAGTTTGGCAGAAGTACAAAGAGCAAATATTATGTTTCCAAAATGGAAATGTTTTGCAGCAATATCAATTCAATGTGTTTGCATTCGTTAATTACTTCTCCGTAGTATATGCTGTTTTCCACTAGTGCTGTCAGGTGTGATATACCCAGCACATATTCAAATTTGATAATACACGCTCAGAAACACGTGTGCCAAATGCAAAAGAGCAAGAGCCTTTAAAAAAAAGTGCCTTTTAAATTAATCATATCCTGTGTCATGTAAAATGATATGTTGCTCAATAGTACCATGTCAGACAACATGGTTGGTTGTCTCTAGGCAGTCTTCTTTCTCCAAAATATGCTACTGAAAAATTTTAAGAAAAAGAAGAACTCAATATGCTGCATGCTCTTAGTAATAGTTGTTTCATATGGAACTCGAGTATTTGGAAAATTAACTTTTCCCAAACACCACAGATGTTGCCAAATCCACCAAAGCTGGGAAAGTAAGGTTTTGACTAATTCCTAAGTTTAAATAAGTACTCCAGCATTGTGATTTGATAATAATTTCCGGTAAAACAGTCAATGTCTTCTCTTTTTAATTACAAGTACCTCAAAGCAGGTCTTGAGACATCACCATGACTAGACTCCTCTAGGTTTTGTTGTTATGTCCATGGAAAATGTGGCTTTATCTTTCATTTCTAATCAAACAGTGGGATCTCTAGGGACATGCTGTTCTTATTAAGAGATCAGCACATTAGCAAACTATTGTTCAAGTGTGCATTTCATTAGGCTTTACTCTGCAATGCTGAAGTCTTATTCCACACACTCAGGGACTGCAGCTAAGTCATATACACTGTTTTTTCTGTAATAATATGATAACTACATATGCCCATAGTTTCAGCATCTCAGTTTTTACAAAGCCCATTTAGTGAGGACAATGATTGTTTTTATTGGCGTTCCAAATTATCTTCAATGACTGCTAAAACTGACCTTTATTACCCTTTGAACCAAATTTCTGTCATGTTTAAAGCTCAATTTAGCCTTGTTCGGTCAACAAAGAAAGCTCAATAAAAATCAGACCATCACTGCATCATATCAAGAAATAAACTAAATACTACAGTAACACAACAGAGCAGCTAACTCAATACCAGCTTCTCTATTGAAATTGCCATGGAATTCCCCGATTTGGTTTTCAGGTGAGTTTACAAAACATGTGAAAAATGATGCAGGCAATGTTAGGGTTGGGAAACAAGTTGCTGGAGGAGTGTGCCTTTAAGCAAGAATTTTGATGAAACATGAAACAGCAGCTAGACACTGGCAGGTTTGACCACCCATGGTGTCACTCCTTAAGGTTGAAATTAGATACATTTCCTGTCTCCAGTCCTCTTTTAATCAACCCTAACTTATAATGACCTCAAGAAAGGGACAAGCAAACTGTAATACAGTTTGCCAACATGCCAACCATGAAAGACCATTTTGTAAAGACTTCAATAATGATTTAACTTGCCAACTGTGCAAGACCATTTTGTAAACACTTTGATAAGGATTTAACAAGTATCACAACACTTATGTAGAAAACAGTTTTCCATTATTACAGGAGTTCAGGTTGCTAAAGATATAGATTTTTGAATGGCAATGGTTGAAGACCAAAGTGACAGGCATTAAAAGGTTCTTGTAGCCCTATGCATCAGACAAAATAGCACTGAGCATGTTTTGATGCTTTGGGAAACTGAATGACAGTTTTACAGGCATATGTGAGGTTGTATTTACTTTGTGCCACTTGTGTATCTGAGGTTGTATGTTTGTCTGCACATGGTTGAGCTTTTCTGTCCTCAGCGCAAAAAGTCCATTAGTCCTGTTGACTCCCTGATCACATCATGCTCCATGTATTCTGTCTTCTCCTCATGATCTAGTACCTCTCACGGCCCTTTTCCTCTTAGCTGGTAATGTTGACTGGAGTCTGTTTGTGTGAATCCCTCACACAAGGAGAGAAAAATGTAAATGTATTTTCCCACAGGGCAAAAAAGATTAATGCCTGTCAGTATAACCCTAGCAAGATTATTTTTTGTTCCATTTGCAGTACAAATATACTCTCTATACATCTGCAAATCAAAACTTGAGCTGTAACATTAATGAATGTGAATGCATATAGCTTATACGAACTACAAAAAAAAATCACAGGATGGTAACTACAAAGTTCTTGATTATTAATCCATTGGTAACATAGATTTTATCATTAAAAAGGACTGTGGACTACAGACATTCAAGCAGGTAGTCGACAACCCTTGCAAGGGTGATTTTAGTACTTTTAGTACTTAATACTTTAGTACTAGTACTTTAGTACTTATAACTAAGCATTGGCTTAACTTTATTATAAATAATAAAAGCAGCAGGACATAAGGCAGAAAAGAATATAATGTAACGTTATTTCTACTTCTAAAAATGTACGACTTTGTCATCTTTAAAATGAAAAGCAACAAGCACTAAAATTCAGCATTTCAAGTTTTCTGAAATATTTGTGTAAAATGAAGAGAACATCTATTTGATATTCAAAAAATGCTGTGTATGAAAAGACTACACAAATATGGGCTGTATGATTGATATACTACTGCAGTTTTGGGCCAGAAATTGATGTAGAGCGGGGTTAGAGCGGTGGGCTGCAATAATTTTTGAAACAAGCATTAAACTCATTAATAAGGTAGTTTTCCTTATAGTGATCCCGTCAGGTGGTGATAGTAATAATATGTACTACATTTAAGTGTTTTAATAAAATAAATAATGCCTAAGATATGCACTAGCCCATTAACCCCATACATTACTGTCTACATTGCTCTATGAAATATCTGAGTGTGGCATGTCTGGGTGGTACACAGAAATATGCTACTCAATTGCACTTTATTTCCCTGAACCCTAATGAGCAAGCACTTATTGCAGCAGCTAAATTTTAACTGTTTAATCAGAGTAAAACTTTAAATACCAATATGTTGCAACAACTGATGTCTGAACTAGAGCGCCATGCAATGTATGAAAAAACTATTAGGCTACTACTACTACTATAACTACTACTACTAATAATAATACTAATACTAATAATACAAATAATGACAGTGTTCTTACCGTTTAGGAGAGATTCCGACAGCTCGTTCTTTCAGCGGAAAAGGCATAGATTCCGTGGTCCGAGACTCTCCAAGAATCCGTAGTAATAGCTTCCAGTGGTGTAGTTGTCAAAATCAATATCTTACGTGTTTTGTCCATATTAATAATCTCTACATTATATCGCGTAACCATGTATTTAAAATAAGTCACTTCAACAATAGCCTATTTCGCTTTCGATCCATATGGGGAAAAACACGAAAATTCCTTAAACTATGTTTTGTTTTTTGTTTTTTATCAACAGTGGGTTTCTGAACATCTATACATGAAATGAGACATCATGCAATGTATCATTTAACTAATTTCAAACGTATAATTGGTAGCCTAAGAACCGCGATGTCAAAACTATAAGAACTTATTGAATTCGGACATTACGTCAGGTCAGGTTTTAAAATAAATGCTCCATAAATGCTAGAAGTCTAGAGCTGAAGAAGTCGTTGTCGGAAATAGTTGGCGCAATGAGCTTTACTCACTCTCGAGCCAGACGTGGAAGGAAGAATACAACAAGAGGGGAGGATTTCCAAAGAGGGAATAGGACTGCGTGGACGGCAACAACAGACAGACAGGATGAGGAACATCTGTAAAGAGTGGTAGTATCGACCGCCTCCTATTTTACACAGGTTATTTCTGGAAAAGCGTTTTAGTGAGGACAAACCAAAACAAAAAGACAACCTTCCACAATCGTTCAATATCTTCGGATGTTCACAGCAATGGATGTATTATGTCGTTTTTTAAAATGAGAAACACGTGTTTGACATGACTATCATGTTACGACAACTATTTATGCTACCACATCTAACTTGCTCTTCTCAAGCGCTATGTATCGATGTAGTCATATATATTCAGGAGAGGATTAACCAAGAAAAGAGTTTCTTCCGAAATCTAAAACACGAGAAGTCATAAATTGCCTTTTCTTTTTGCAGTGAAAGTAAATCGGCCAGGTAAGTCATGACGTCACGACGACGAACAATCAAGTGGTTTGAGGCGGGACTACAGTGTGCGTGTGAGAGGACATGATTCAAACAAGACGTGTATGTAGCTACGCGAGAAGGCGAGGACAGGGAGGTATGGCAAGATAAAAGTGTTTGAGTGGAAGAAAAGAGAAGGGAGGTAAGGGGGAAGCACAAAGATGGAAGGATGATAAGAAATAATGGGACCAGGTATTTAGCATAGAGATGTATAGTGTCCAGTGTACTCTCTTCACGTCCTAGAACGGAGTGCTGTTAATGTCCAATCAGCTTCTGGTCTAGTCAAAGCTCTAATTGAATGGGAAGCCATAAATTGGTAGATGTACAGAGAAAGCGGGTGCCCCTCCCTGGCCTTTTCTTTCCTTTACCAATCTGTCGTTCTCATTTCACCAAAAGCTTTCTACTTTGAAAGTTTTAAAAGATGAAAGGGTTAGGGAAAGAAAGGAGACAAAAGCGGGATGTGTTCTGTTACAGTACTGCCCTGAGCGCATGCCCTTGAAAGAGTCAAGAAAAAAGGGGAGTGAGAAGGTAAGAGTGGTTAATCCAGACAACGCAGACTGGATCCTGAAGTACATGACAGTAGACTATGTAGTGATTAATGGTGTACAGGCACTGGCACAGGATTAATGAACTATTTTGTAGGCCTACCTCCAAAAAAGTCTGAAAACTGCTGTGCTACTGTTGACAAATACAACCCAAAGCGGGTTTACTCTTTTCATCCACCCTTCCATGTGTTTTCTTAGCATTTAATGTCTGCCACTCACATTAGCTGTGCCCTCCCTCCACTTGTTTCTTTGCTTTGTCTAAACTTGCCTTGTACATACTTACCGGGAGATACGTCAGCCTTAAGTCAAGAGAGCGTGAGAGGCAAAGAATGCTGGGACAAAGGATGACATGGCAAAGGGCAAGATGAGTGTGAAAAACAGACACCACACTGAAAATACTGGGTTCTCATCAGCTCCAAACATTCTTTGCCTGTACCATGTTGCAATGGATCCATTCATTCATGTTTTGTTGAACTTTGACAGATATACCTGACCCTGGATCCCTTCCAGCAGTGTCAGAGGTCGACGGCCCTCTACTCCACCCTTACATGCCAGCCATTAATGCAGCATGACAGAGAACTGTTTGTGAGTTTCAGATTTTTTTTTTTTTTGGAGCACTGATAGTATTTGGATTGGTGTGCAGGCAGGGTGGAAATCCAAAGAAAAAACCTGAAGAGAAGAAACAGTTATGCAATGGGTGCATCACTTTATGTTTCTGTTAATTGCTTTTATGAATGACTATTGTTTGATATGCTGGCATTAATGATAATGACATAATTACCATTCAAGTTTAGTTCCAGAGTTATATGTCTGAACAGAGATGGAATATACAGTGCAGTCCGTAACTATTCAAACAAACAGTTGCAATAAACAACCAGCATGTGGTTACTTTGCAGACTTTCAGCTTTAATTTGAGTTTTTTTCCGTCAATATTGGGTGAACTGTGTAGGAATTACAGCCCTTTCTATACATAGTCCCCCCCAATTTTAGGACACGAAAAGTAATTGGATATGTTAAGGCAGGTGTGTTAGGTTTCATTGTTAGGTCATGAATAAAAGAGCCAGCAAAAGGTTCAGAGTTGATTCTAGGTTTGGAGTCTGTTGTTATCTCTCAACAAGAGGACCAAAGATGCCAATAAACAAGCCATCATTAGGCAAGATAAATCAGTCAGGGACACTGTGATAAAATTAGGTGTGTCAAAATCAACTGTTTGGTATATTATTAATAAGCAAGAATGCATTGGTGAGCTCTGCAATGGTAAACGGCCTGGTAGACCATGAAAGACCAGTGTAATGAGTGACAGAAGAATCCTTTGAATGGTGAAGAATCCTTTTGTAACTGTTCAAACTCACCAGGATATAGGCAAAGATGTGCCAACCATCAAGAGACTACTGTGCCAACTTTACCTCAGAGGGTTCACCACAAAATCCAAACACCTGGCAAGCCTCAAGAATAGAATGCCCGTGTTTACAGTTTGCCAAAAAATCTGTGAAACATGGTGGTTGTAGTGTTATGGGTTGGGCATGTATGGCTGCCACTGGAACTTACTCGCTTGTGTTCATTGATGTCACTACTGGATGAATGCCAAAGTATACAGAAACATCTTGTCTGCTCAGCTCCAAGCAAATGCATCAAAACTGATTGGACGGCGCTTCCTCCTGCGGCATGACAATAATCCAAAACATACAGCCAAAGCAACCAAGGACAAAAAGTGTAATGTTCTTGACTGGCCAAGTCAATCAACTGACCTCAATCCAATTGAGCATGCATTTCAAATGAAAGCTGAAAGTAGGCACTTTAATCACCAAAAAATAAAAAAAATAAAAAAAACATCCAGTGAGCAGAAGTTCTGCAGGCGAAAACACATTGTTAATGAGAGTGGTCAGAGGAGACAGGCCTGACAGTATCGCAAATAACCATACATTACAATCGCGGTATGCAGAAGAGCATCTCCGAACACACAAGAACAAAATAAGTCTAATAAATACCTAAGTGCTCAGTGTATACTGTAAAGGAAGACTACAGACGATAAAACTAGGCTATACAAATTAACCTTTGCTTTCTATTTGACATGACCTGTGTTTGACATCTCTTAAAAACCTGTTAACCTTTTTTTAAATCTTGAAACTGTATGATTTTTCTAATTTTCTAATTTGGTGGGATTAAAACAGTAAACATGAAATAAACATAATGCTATGTTTTGTCCTGTCGGTGTTGTGTGGGGTTAGCTTTGTATAAAATGTTCAAAAACATTTAGATATACAGGATAATAAGCATTAAAATGCAAAAATGAGCAAGGTACTTTTTGAGTTACTTGGCAATGGAAAATATTGTGGAGGTACAACGATTGTGGAAATTATCTCTATCTAAACCTTGTTTCCTTTTGCTTTTCCCTTCCCTGCTCAATTGCATCTCACTTGCTCTGTCCTGTTTTCTCTTCCTCCAACAAACTTTTTTCCATCTTTTTGCCACTTCCTCCCTTCTCATGTCCACATGCCAGAAGAGCAAAGGATGGAAAAGACAGTTTGTTGCAGGAAGAGAAGACAGGATAGATCATCTAATTCAATGTCCTATCTCTTGTTCATTTTCTCATTTGCTCACACCCCTTGTCAAGTTTTAAACCTCACAAGTGTACTGTCACCTTAAATAAACAGTTTTAATCCCTCTCTCAGAAATCGCCAGACCTGGGATTTATATCAATGGCAGTTTGTGTAATTCCAGTTGAGCGTTAATGTGTGACTTAATGCTGAGGGAAATCTGTCAGTCTTTTATTTTACTGAACTAAACAAAGTATCACTTACTGCGCAAATCCTCTACATTTGTTTTGCCACCCAATGCAATTTTCACACACTGTTTCCCCTCTCCTCCTGGTTTTTGTCTTTAATTTGGGTTTATTAGTGCATAAGGAAACAATGAACAACAGGGTTTAACACGTGTAATGGGTTTGTGGAATAATACAGCAACAAATCAAGCAGGCCTTGCAAAACACATCAACAACAACAGGGATTCTAATGAAGAAAACACAGTGAAGAAATGAGGAAAAAAACTGGCCGTGTTCGTGCCGTTTCCATTTAGGCTGCATTTTACTGCTGTCAAGTGTCTACTGTGCGTCTATTAACCTCTCCCTCCTCCTGTTCTTTTATTATAGCCTCAGTCAGTGTGCGCACATGGGCTGGGGACCGCGTCTCCTGGAGCTCATCTGTGTGTTTTCAGTGCCCAGCATTAACCCTCTCTTTCCGCTCCCTTTCTCTCCCCCCTCTCCTGGCACGATCTCAGCCCTCCCCCAAACTCTGTCTGGGACATTGATTTCAGCGACATGTGTTTCCAATTTCGCCCGTAATCTTGTCCACCAGAATCACCCTTAATTAGCAAAAAACTCAGATCAACGTGTGACAGTGACAGAGAGAGGGGGCGACCGACACAAGGACAGAATGGGGGAGAGGGAGAGGGTTAAATATCTTGGAAAATAATTTACATTTATTTTGGCACACTTAGAGAAGGGGGTGTGGTGAGTTTTATTTTTTATTTTTATCCCAATCATCTTTAACATTTTCATGTTAATTTCCCGTAATGTGCCCCATTGAATACTATACTTAAAAAAAAAAAAAAGCTTTGACCCTGGTGGAGCTCTGGGTGGCTCTCATTTGACAGGGTGGGTCCACGAGAGTGATTCTTAATTTCACAGTAAAGCAGGGGTCAAAAAGGGTGAGGAGCAAGCTTCAGCACATGCAGATGTCTAAAGAGCATTTGTAGTGTGGAATGTCCACTGTTTTTTTGAAGGGGGTGGGGGTGGAGTGCCATGGAGGGTGGGCGGGTTTGATTTCTGGAATTTCTTAATCATGGGAACAGGGGGCACGGTTCAATGTAATCCTTAACGAGTAACAGATTTGAATGAGTGAGAGTTGGTGGGGGGTTGGGGGGGGGGGGGGGGGGGTCTGCGAAGCATTACTGGATTACGATGATCAACTTTGCTGTGGACAGCGACCAAGGTCTGCGGTGGTCCGTCCCCAAGCTCTTGTGCAGCATCTCTGAGTATTAGCCTAACAGGCTCTCACTGTCTCACCCGCATTTCACCACTCTTCTGTTTCCCTTCAATCGACTCCCCCATCTTCCTCCAAGGTCATGTTACATTCAAAGTCAAAGGTGCTTTGTTGGTGTGACAGCGAACAGTGGAGTCAAAGCAGTTACCCCACAAAAGCAAGAAGCGCTGTAGTACATAGTCTGTGCGCTTCAGAACAGACTATACGGTTGTTCCTCTGGATCTCAAACTCATCCTTCCATCCCCTTTTCCCCACTTTCCCCCCTTGTCTCTGTAATTCATTTCTTCTTGCTTATTCTTTTCTCCCTTTCTTTCTCCCTGTGTCAGGGGAAGAATACAACACAGTATAAACTTTACTCGCGCTACAATACATACCGGTTTGGATTTCAAAGGCAGTCTTGTTGTATAGACTGTTTGAACCACACCAACAATTAACAGGAGATAGATTTACTCTGTATCCAGAGCACAAAAGAGAGACGGTCCACTTTTTCATGCCTCTGTCCAATGCTGAAAAGGAGATGTATTTTGGAGCCCCCTCTCCGCCCCTCTCTCGCCATCTGTCCATCTCTGGGGAGCAGGACTGTTTGGGTGGAGGGGGTTACACAGATGGACTCAATGACACGTTGACTGACTGGTTATCATCACACTATACGAGATCAAAAACACAATAAGCGTGTGATACAATTATTCTTTAATAATGGTCGTCACACCAGCTGAGTCACTGCAACCCTGTCAGTGATGGATACTTTTGACACACATATCTTTGCATTGATACCTAGGCTTTTCACGAGGTCACACCGCTGATCTGTTTACCCTTAAAGGTACAATGGGTCATTTTGGACTTCTAACGGTCAGGAGAGGAATTGCAGCAACAAACACCTTCAAACTACAACACTGTTTATCCCTCCCCCTTCTCTGTGAACACGCTGACCATTTACAATGGTCTAGTAACAATGTTTTAACACAAAAATCTTACCTATTGTACCTTTAACTTGTGCACCTTATACCACACTTACTGTATGTCACTACCTGGCTGTACACAGGTTGAGCTACTTTATGATGTATATACCAATTTAATTTTCAAATAATTTAAATATGGTACTGTATAATGGCGATGACAGAGTGAGAAAACAGCCTTTGAAATTCAAGTTACACACGTATCGCCGACATTTGTCCCTGCCAGACCCACATCGCCACCTGGTGGACAGGAATTGTGCTACAGCCTGAAAAGCTGTGGGAGAGTTGGGAGAGTTATGCTTCAGGAATCCTGCAACTGGTGAAGCTATCAAATTCTGTAAATCACTGGTTGCATGAACAAATGATAAGACTTTGCTTTCCACAGCAAAAGCAATATTATTGGTTGAAATATGTAATACCTGACAGCTCCTCCTATTTATGGATTGAGTCTAATAATCATCTGATCTAAATAGCTTGGCAGACATGTGCTTTATGGATTTCCCCAGTCCTTAATGGATTCCAAAATTTATGAACCAACCGTATTAAGCCAGAAGGTCCAACTAAAAAATACGGAGGGCATGTAGTGAATTTAGAAGATTTAAATGATAAAACATTTTTTGCGAAAAAAATCCTGGAAGTCCATACTGTTATTGCAGAGCCAGCAACAACAAAGCCACAGCTGGACTTTCTCAGAGACAGCCAGCTGTCAGAGTCACACCAGGTCTAGAGGGTAGAATTGCAAGAAAAGTTTACATTTTCACTGCTGTTAGCGCTTTGAAAAGAACACTGTAACGAGGTTAGTGTAACGGCTTTAACAGGTACAGCCCTGTAACTGTCAGCCAGATGACTGGCAGTGAGCTGGAGGCCCAGGGGATTTAGCTCTGCTCTCTGCATTAGACTGATCACTAGCAGTCCTGGCAAGGATGTCGTTTTCATTGCAATTACAGCCTGTTGGCTTTACGAGACCCTTCATATCACAGATTATCTGAGGTAAATAGTACAATTGCTATTGTCAAGAGAAGCAAAAGGAAGGAATGTCAGAGTCGTGGAGAAAAGAGATAAGCACACCTTATAGTGGGCTTTCGGAAAGGGCACCTACAGCATCACATACAGAGCGAGGGTATCCTGTGAGGTCCTCTGGACATTATGTCTTAAATATGGATTATTGTGTAATCTCAATCCTAGGATTGAAGGGAGTCTTACTTGAGACAAGCTGCTGACTCTCCAACTCCGGTTCTGTATCTGCAGCTGTGCTCAACGCTCCACTGTACAGGGCTACTGCCATTCGACAGGAAGGGAGCGAGAATGGGAGAGAGAGAGAGGGAGGGAGAGATGGAGGGAGGGAGAGGAACAAAGGGAGATAAAGAGGGAGGGTGAGAGTGAGGGATAGGGAGAGAGGGAGGAAGGGAGGGAGGGAGGGAGGGAGCGAGAGAGAGAGAGGGAGGGAGAGAGAGAGGGAGGAAGGGAGGGAGGGAGTGAAAGAGACGGAGGGAGGTTTTTCATTGGTTTTGCTCTGATGTCTATCTACTGTGAGCAGAAGGACAGTGTCAAACCACAGGCCGGTTTTCAACATGTGCCTGCTACAAGATATAGACCACTTCAACATGGATTTCTAAATTCGTCTTCTGTGTTTTGGTTCAATCTTTATATTTTGTGTCTGTATTTAATTCGCATTTTTCCTATGCCTCTCATGTTCCATTAATGCTGTTGCAGTGTCCTCCACAATGTGGTGCAACTTTGTCTTTCACAATCTGCAGATGTAAACACATAGTTAATATTGACTGAATAGGGAGGCGGTGTTGGGCGGTTTGCATGCAAGGTACAATATATTCATATATAGACATTTGTTTGTGTGTGAAAACTATAGAAGAAATTGAATGTTGATCCAGAAGATTGCAGCAGACAAACTGAAGTGAGAGTAACAGATTGAGAGGAAAGGGAGAGGGAAGGGGGGACAGGGTCCTCCTGAGAACAGAGAGAAGACGAAGATAAAGCGGTCGTCGTTAGAGATTGGACGGGAAAGCAAAGGCACACGAAAAGATGAAAAAAATACAGGGAATGTGGGAATGCAGAAACGGAAGCAGCCAGGCATCTGCGCTTCAGGAGTACATCAGACATCTGATTACTATGTGCAGCAGATTACAGAGGAGTGGGATTCCTTTCTCTTTTTTAATACTGCCTCTCTCTTTGTAGTTAGTCCCCTGGGTACAAGCAAATGCACGCACACATGCATATTACTGTTTCTCTGTTTTACAGATTACACATGCACAAATGGCCTTTTGGACATCCTAAAAGAATGAGAATAATAAAGTCAATATGCCGATCCTTTCACTGGACACTGTACTGTACAGCAAGTTGATCTGTACTGGCATACTGGTACACTGGTTAATCACAGATATTGATACATTTGTCTTGATCAATACATTTCTGTCTGTGTGTATGCATGGTATTTGAAGCCAAACACTGCAGTCACATGCACAAACACACATAAGCATGAACACACACCACACCCACACACACACACACATGCACTCACCATGCTATTTATGCTCTATATATTTTTATATGGTGTTTTAATGTAGTCAAAACAGCAAGAGGATCTGGTACAATTAAGGATGGTGCAGATGTGTGCAGAGTCCTAAAACAGCTGTTCGTCTGTTTTTAATCTTAAAGTAAAATTCAAGGCTGGGGTAGATTTTGGGAAAAAGTGTGGTCATTGGAGGAGGGGGGGGGGCTTAATACTGCAAATTCTCTATGACTGACTGAGCACTATTCTTAAAACACTGGTGCTAATATGTGTAAAGGAGACAGTAAGAAGGTGCTGATTGGTGAAGCTGCATTTTGATGACAGGCGTGAATTGGGTGTCTGGATACAGCTGATGTTCCTCTCACACACAAGTAGAGTGATCCAATCAGGTGAAGCTGAGGCAAATGGTTTGTGTCCATATTACATTGATTACATTGCATTGCATGACAGGCAATTGGCAGGCACTCTTATCTAGAGCCATGTACAACAAAGTACATAACCATAACCAGGGAAAACCTGAAAAGACCTGAGAGGGAAGTACATGTGCTAGGAATGACCACAGAGATAAGAATTTGGGCCGTGTAATCTGATTAGATTAATCATATAGTAATGTGACCATGTCTACAATCACTGGGCAGTTTACAACATTAAACAACATCTCTAGAGGCTGCTGGTTGGCTCATCCTTCTATAACGCTGCTTCTAGTGTGTGGATGTGCCCTGCAGTCTGGTACAACCTGTACCAATATGGACTGAGACGGGCAGCCACAAAAGGCAGTGTACAGTTGGATATACATAAGGTCGGTCAGCCATAAATGGTTTAACTTGGTTGAGTCATCCTAATCTTACTCATCTCATAGAGTGGGTGAGTGCAGGCTGGCTATGGCAAGCTTCACCACAAACTCCTCCCACAAAATGACTGAGCAATGACCACATAGAGGGGAAGTAAATGCTGACCAGCATTTCATAAAATGATGCAGCATAATGAAACAATAACAGCAATAACAGACTTCCAAAGCCTATTGAGCTGTCACCCCCAAAACTACAGAGGTAAAGCAGATGTTTTGGAAGCAATACTTCCGGTATACTGATACCTAATAAATAGAGCGGCAAAAGTTGAATAACCAAACTATGTAGCATTGATATCTGGGTTCAAATTATGTGTTTCATGGTTTAAATGCATAGCTATATGCTGAATATATTTTGAAATTATGCTCGTGTGACCTACAGCCCTAATAACAGGCTTAGTGTTTGGCAGACTACACCATAAGGGATAAATGCAGACTATTATTTATTTATTTTCTTTATCGAAAAGCTAAAATGAGACTTAAGGGAATAAATGACCTAACATGGCCCAAATTTGAGAATATTACAGATGACCTTTTTGGCAGTGACAGAGCACACAGAGGTTACCTTCCCAGAGGTCCTGGCACCACACCACGTACTAGCTACACTAGTTTGCCTAAGACGACAAACACACACACACACACACACACACACACAAGCACGCAGCACTGCAAATCACACATTAAGTGAAAACACATCACACTTTAAGGAACTAGTAGGAAGGCCGTAGCAAGCGAGCAGACAAACAATCAAGCAAGCAACCCTGTGAATGATGCTTAAAAAAATTACAACCTGCATGCCATTAATATGTGGAAAATACTTTTTTAATTGGATGATAAATGAATACAGACTGTCGGTCTGGAAATATATTTTTAGTTAACATTATTCGTCACGATAGTTGGACTCTTCTGAACATGGTGAGCTAACTTGGTGTTTTAAGTTTAAGTTATTACTTTCTATTACTTTACATTATTGTGACCCGCCCCCGAGGGGAAACAGCTATGATATGAAGGCATGTACTCCGAGGAACCAATAGCAGCTTAGACTTCCCCCCAGTCCGCCAGGTATTTTAGGTAGACAACCCCAGGGTTTGCTCTTCTACTTTTTACTTTTTCTTCTTTCTACCAAAATTTTGGCGAACTGTCCCTGCCCTCAAGCCTTTACCTATAGTTTGAATTGCCTTGCTGCTGGACCTCCGAGTTTCTGCTCAGAAACTGCACCTGGGATGCTACAGTGTTCGTGCTAACTTTGACGTCTGTGAAGAATTCCAGCATCGAATTGCATTTCCCCGCACATCATACACTAACAAGGCCTCGGAGATCCTCCCTTCCATTCTCTTCCTTTTCCGCTTATCTACACTCGACACGTAAGTAACGCTGTATTTCTAAGTTCACCCAGTTGTACCCGAGAAGGCCTCAGTGTGTGGTAAGCTTGTCTGTATGATATCTAGACTTCCGTGTTATCAGTTCAATGTAACCCGTATATGAATAATAATACTTTTATAGCCACGTCTTATTGATCACGGCATGTAACCTTGTATGTACAGCATTGCACTGCATACTGTGTCAGTTCTGCATCATTTCTTATTAAATATTCTATTTTTGCTTACATGTTTGATTGTGGTTCCCCTCTCATGCTGAAGGAATGATTCACCAACAAAGTTAATTAGAGACATCTGAATTTATAAATGTGGAGGGAGAATTCCCTCTAAATATAATATTATGTGTGAAGGTGAATAAACTGGGTAATCTCCAGTTATCCTGGGTTCAGTATTAGGGTTGCCACATTTCCTTTGTGAAAAACTGGGACATTTGATGTGCGACAGGGGGGGGGTTAAACCATGTTTGCAAATATACTATGTTAACAGTTGGGTTGGCCTTATCCATTCAGAAAAGTGCTCTCTTTTTGCCCAGTCTGAGTTGTATGGTATATCTTTTTTTTCTTTTCTTTTTTTGCTGCTGGTTGCTTGTCTGATTTTGTTCTCTTGTCCTCCTCATCCATCTCTCCCCCCATTTTATAAAACCAACAAAATAAATCAAAAATAAATCAGAAGTATTAGGCGATTACCTCTAGGCTAGTAGCTAGCTGAACTTTCCCACGGTGGGGTTGTTGAAGTGAATGCACGCCACTATTCAGTATTCAGAGAGCCCCTCATTATCCCTTACTGCTTCAGATCTGCTGGGTTACAACTACATGTACTACATAAACTGCCGGGCCTCAGTTTTAATAACTTATTGCAGGGGTGTCCAAACCTGTTCCTGGAGATCTACGATCCAGTAGGTTTTCATTCCAACCCTTACAAAGCACACCTCTTTCAACAGCTAGAGATTTAATGAAGCTGCTAGTAGAATCAAGCATGCCAATTTAGGGTTGAAATGAATACCGACAGGACAGTATAATTATATTCAACAAATAAAACCACTAGAAACACAAGGAATAATAAGTATACACAAGTGTGATAACTACAATTAACATCTTACATAGCTAATTTAAAATTACAGGGAGTTCAGGAGGGGTGCACCCTGAATTGGCCCGTCTTCAGTCTGTGCTAGAAGGTTGTCAGAGTCTCTACAGTTCTGACCTCCATGGGAAGGTCATTCTACCACTGTGGGGCCAGAACAGACAGCAGTCATGATCAGAAAGTGGTTACAGGGGGAGGTTACAGACGTCCTGCGGTGGCAGAATGGAGAGGTCTGGCAGATCTTTTGGAGGTATGCTGGGGTTGACCCCTTAAGTGCCTGGTATGCTAGCACCAATGTTTTAAATTTGATGCAAGCCATAACATGCAGCCAGTGGATGGCAGTGAGCAGGGTGAAGTGGGAGTGTCTGGGGAGGTTGAAGAGTAGACAAGCTGCGGCATTGTGGATGAGTCGCAGGGGTCTAATGCCAGATGCCAGAAGGCCAGCAGAACAGAGTTGCAGTATCCCGGTGGGACAGTACCATTGCTTGGCCTAGAAGCTGGGTTGAGGGACCAGGAATTGGGTTGACATGTTGATCCCTTGAAATCCCTACATCCCCAACCCCCATCCCAAGTCAGCAGCTTCTGCTATATCATTAGGGCTTTGTGAATTAATCAGGACACAGACATTGGCACCAGTTGTTGTTGTAGAGTCCAGTTGAATCGCATGCAAACATCAACTGTCAGGATCCTAGAACAATAGACCCAGTAGCGAGATCACAGGAGTATGTTTAAACTCTTTATTATCTTTGTAGCAGAGTTATCCAGTGAAGGTGGATAACCTGCAAATAGTAGCAACAGAGATCAGACAGTTCGTAAACGATTGTCCAGGCAATGGGTCGGTACACCAGCAAACAGACATGTCAGGGATAATCTAAAACAAAGTCAAAGTCACAGGCAAAGGGTTGATAACAAATGGGCAGTCCAAATAAAAACAGAATCCAGGAACAAAAGACGATAAGCCAAACAGGGTCAAAAAACTACGGGTCGAATCACAACAGAAGGATAAATCAAGAGGCAGAACTCTAGGACAAAACATCTCGTAACAGAAGTCAATCAGAAATAAACGCTGGATTATGGTCAGGACACATAACAATCTGGCAACGAAAGACAGAAACAATTGCTTTAAATACATATACAGTGGTGTGGTCCTGATTTCTTATTTTTTTGCATGTTTGTCACACTTAAATGTTTCAGATCATCAAACAAATTTAAATATTATTCAAAGACAACACAAGTAAACACAAAATGCAGTTTTTAAATGAAGGTTTTTATTATTAAGGGAGAAAAAAATCCAAACCTACATGGCCCTGTGTGAAAAAGTGATTGCCCCCCTCCCTGTTAAAACATAACTTAACTGTGGTTTATCAAACCTGAGTTCAATTTCTCTAGCCACACCCAGGCCTGATTACTGCCACACCTGTTCTCAATCAAAAAATCACTTAAATAGGACCTGCCTGACAAAGTGAAGTAGACCAAATGATCCTCAAAAGCTAGACATCATGCCGAGATCTACAGAAATTCAGGAACAAATGAGAAAGAAAGTCATTGAGATCTATCAGTCTGGAAAAGGTTATAAAGCCATTTCTAAAGCTTTGGGACTCCAGCGAACCACAGTGAGAGCCATTATCCACAAATGGCGAAAACATGGAACAGTGGTGAACCTTCCCAGGAGTGGCCGGCTGACCAAAATTACCCCAAGAGTGCAGCGACGACTCATCCAAGAGGTCACAAAAGACCCCACAACAACATCCAAAGAACTGCAGGCCTCACTTGCCTCAGTTAAGGTCAGTGTTCATGACTCCACCATAAGAAAGAGACTGTACAAAAATGGCCTGCATGGCAGAGTTCCAAGATGAAAACCACTGCTGCGCAAAAAGAACATTAAGGCTCGTCTCAATTTTGCCAGAAAACATCTTGATGATCCCCAAGACTTTTGGGAAAATACTCTGTGGTCTGACGAGACAAAAGTTGAACTTTTTGGAAGGTGTGTGTCCCATTACATCTGGCGTAAAAGTAACACCGCATTTCAGAAAAAGAACATCATACCAACCGTAAAATATGGTGGTGGTAGTGTGATGGTCTGGGACTGTTTTGCTGCTTCAGGACCTGGAAGACTTGCTGTGATAAATGGAACCATGAATTCTGCTGTCTACCAAAAAATCCTGAAGGAGAATGTCCGGCCATCTGTTTGTGACCTCTAGCTGAAACAAACTTGGGTTCTGCAGCAGGACAATGATCCAAAACACACCAGCAAGTCCACCTCTGAATGGCTGAAGAAAAACAGAATGAAGACTTTGGAGTGCCCTAGTCAAAGTCCTGACCTGAATCCTATTGAGATGCTGTGGCATGACCTTAAAAAGGTGGTTCATGCTCAAAAACCCTCCAATGTGGCTGAATTACAACAATTCTGCAAAGATGAGTGGGCCAAAATTCCTCCACAGCGCTGTAAGAGACTAATTGCAAGTTATCACAAACGCTTGATTGCAGTTGTTGCTGCTAAGGGTGGCCCAACCAGTTATTAGGTTTAGGGGGCAATCACTTTTTCACACAGGGCCATGTAGGTTTGGATTTTTTTTCTCCCTTAATAATAAAAACCTTCATTTAAAAACTGCATTTTGTGTTTACTTGTGTTGTCTTTGACTAATATTTAAATTTGTTTGATGATCTGAAACATTTGAGTGTGACAAACATGCAAAAAAATAAGAAATCAGGAAGGGGGCAAACACTTTTTCACACCACTGTAGGTACTTATAAGTACATATAAGGAGTGGAAAGGCGGAGACATACATACATACATTATCCTAACCTGCTTATCCTGAACAGGGTCGCAGGGGTGCTGGAGCCTATCCCAGCATACATTGGGCGAAAGGCAGGAATACACCCTGGACAGGTCGCCAGTCCATCGCAGGGAGGCGGAGACATGAAATGATGAAACAAATTAATGAAAGGAACCACCAGGAAACTACGGTAAGCACAGAGGGAATGAATATAAGGAAACGCTAACCACTTAGACAATGAAAAACACAGAACCTGGCAATCAAGCATCTTTCAAGGGTAATTGCCTAATGCAAGCAATGACATGCAACCTCTGAAATATAAGGACAGGGATTTTCCCAGACTGTGAAAACATAGTTCTGACAGTAAATATTTTATCCTTATTAAAGAAATGTAGGTTTACTACTTACTGTATATAAATAATATTGACAGCATAATTATATATGTCTTATTATATCAGAAACATGCATTAAATCTGTATAAATTAGATATAGATAGACTATATAATGCATTGACAACAAGAGCAATGATTTTAAACAAACACAGGAAAAGTTTGGGACAAAGAAATATTTCTTGATATGGCTCTGTACTCCACAATTTTAGATTAGCATTTATGAAAGGGCATTTTGGTTTCACCGTGTATAAAGAATCTTTGGTAATTGCATCGGGACCGTTAGGCCAAGGAAGTCCTCAAGAGTTTATGACAGAAGAATTATGAGGATAAAACCCCAAATAACTGTCCAGCAGATTAAAACACTGTTCAGGAGACAGGCATGGATCTGTCAGTGACTATTGTCCATAGAAGACTTCATGAACAGAAGTTCATGATACAAACCACAATGTTGGCAGCAAAAACAATAAGACCAGGTTAGAATTTTCTCAAAGAAGTACCTAAAAGAACTTGCACAGTTCTGTAAAAAAGGTGTTGTGAACAAATAAGACCCCAAACCAAGCAGGAGCAGATTGTGGCTGCACTACTAAACATGACTACTTTGCATTAATTTGTTCTTTTTGTAACATTAATTCCTGTATTTATTTCTGTTTTTTATTGTTTATGGTTGTTCTTTCTGCATTATGGTATTCCATTATTTGTCCTATACCCATCTGTAATGAGATAAATGACAATAAACACAAATGAAACTGTAACTGGAACATTTTAAATATGTGACTGACTGTTGTTAAAATTGACTTATTTTAATTCAATAATATTAATAAAAACATATTGAGTGGCTGCAAACTTGCCTGAAGAAGGTTGCAAGTACATGGTGTCCCCACAAACAGTGAGGAAGATGGTGAGGGAGGCCATAAAGACCCAAGGTTGGTTGCATCTTGGGATCATCAGGTCTCAAAAAAGAAAGATAAAATGCCACCAACAAACTCTTTGGAAGGGTGTGTTACAATGGTTAAAGTAATAAAAACGGTAATAATATTAAATCAATAAAACAGTTAATGTCACGACGGGGAGGAAAGAGGAACCAGAAGCAGACACAGTGGTGTGGAAAATGACAGGTTTACTAGCAGCTGGAGGGGCAGACAGAGCGTAGTAACAAACAGGCAAAAGATCAAAAACCAGGGGATCAGTCCACAGGCAAAAGTACAGAGGTTGATCCAACAGAATAGTCCAAAAAGCAGGCAGGGGTCAAACACAGGAAATCCAAACATAAACAAGGCAAGGGCAAACAAACAAGGCACGGCAAAACAAACAAGACTCAGGAAACAATGCTCGGGAATAAGGGGGCTAGAACAGGGGGAAGGAATGAAGGGCTCAGGACTCAAAAACAGGACAAGACGAACTAGCAGGGTGCAATTGAAAAGGACAGGTATAAATACACAAGGGAATGAGACAAACTAGGCGGGGCATGGGAGTGAGGGCGGTCTAACAAATAAACATCAGGTGAGACACATGAAAGGGTAATAGCATAATAACGAGGGGGAAACGAAAACGCGGACTGGATTCACAAAGACACACATGTAATACAAACGGATCCGGACTAGGGAGTAGACAATTGCAGAGAATCAGGAGATGCAGAGACACGGAGAGATAGGTGCGAATACTTTGCTGAAACTAAGCAAGTTATCAGTGATAGAATAGGGAGGCAGAGTTACAGAACAGAATTGAAACTGGAGACGCATTAGTAAATTAGTTAAGTGATTTAAATTACAAATACCCAAAACTAGTGAATGTTAGTTTGTTAGTTTGACAAACATATTTGTGTGTTAGTATAATTAGTACTGTACAACTTCTATGTTAGTTGGAGTTAGTATATTAGTGCTATGTACAAACATGAAATGGAGAGAAAGCAGGAAGTAAGGAATGCAAGATTGGAAGGAAGGTTGAACCCCGGAACTACCGTAAACTACCGTAACCCTTAACCCTGCATTGCTCCAGGGGAGGATTGTCTCCTGCTTAGTCTAATCAAGTGTATGTTGCTCTGGATAAGAGTGTCTGCCAAATGCCAATAATCTAATGTAATGGATTGTTGCCGTTTTCATACATAGCTGCCCCCAATTTTACGGGACTGAAAGTAATCGGACAATTGGCTGCTCAAATGTTTCTTGGACAGGTGTGTTAATCATTATCATCATTAGTTCACGCTAATGAGCTAATCATCATTCTAGAGCTATAAAAGGTCTAGAGCCATCTTGGAGTCTGATGATGACTTGGTTAAGTTGGTTAAGAAGCATGTTGGGTAAGAAGTAGGGTTGTGCCACACATTCTGGTTTTTCCTGGGATTGTTCTCTTTTTTGAGCAACTGCCCTGGAAAATGACTATTCTTTCCCGGGACATGAATTGTCCTGGTTTTTTGTACTTCTAAATGTCCAAATAATTTTCCAAATAATGTTCCAAATAAAACCAGATTTTTCTACTGCTATTCAGTTTTTTCCTCTTTATGTTTAGACATCCAATCCCGCGTCTGTAAACAGGTAAAAATGAGTAAAGCACAGCGACGATTGGCCATATGCCTATACTTCTTTTTTATATTTTAACTGAACACTTTTCTGAATGGATAAGGCCAACCCAAGGAGACTCGTTCTTCGCCACATGTATTTTGTGTCCAGCCACATCTCCCTGATTCCCCTCTGGTTGACACAGAGTGCATCTACGTCAGGACAAATAGAGTTAAGAGAGGCAATAGGGAGTCCTACAACTGTTAACATAATATATTTGCAAATATGGTTTAACGCCCGGCGTAGTGCATCAAATGTCCCGGTTTTTCACAAATCAAATGTGGCAACCCTATTAAGAAACAGTACTCATGAGTCCCTGGCTGGTGGCCAGTCAGGTGGCAGGTGGATGAGAGGGTCACCTCAATGTGACTGGATGGCAGAAAGGAAAACAGTTTTTTTCTGTTTTTCCATTTATGCACCAAACAGCAGTTCAGAGTAGTCTGCATTCTTGGAGAAGGTGGGAGGGTTGCTGTCGACACATGACAATGACTGTGAAACTTGGAGGGGTGAACCGACCAGTGTTATGTTATTGGACTCATGTGCTTGTCATGGCTTGTCCGTAGTAAACACCAAGGACATTGATAAGACAGATCTTGCCTTTGATGCACATATTAAAAACATCTCTCGGGTTGCTTTTTATCACTTGAGGAATATCGCCAAAATTCGGAAGATACTGTCCCTAAATAATGCAGAAAAGCTAGTGCATGCTTTTGATTAGATTACTGCAATGGTCTTTTGTCTGTCTTCACTTCACTGGCTGCCTGTTAAATTCCGAATAGATTACAAAATACTACTTCTGACTTTTAAAGCCTTACATGGGCTTGCCCCTCTGTATTTAAACAATTTACTTAATCCTTATACTCCCTTACGAATACTCCGTTCGCAGGGTGCAGGCCTCCTTGTTATTCCTAGAATAACTAAACGTTCTATAGGTGGCAGAGCCTTTTCCTATCGTGCTCCTTTCCTGTGGAGAAAATTGCCTGCTCATGTTCAGGGTGCAGACACTATCACCTTATTTAAAGCTAGGCTAAAAACGTATCTCTTTAGTCTGTCCTATAGTTGAGGGGCAGGAGTGGGTGGCTGGCATAAGCTGTAGAGTCTCTGGTGGACTTGGCGGTCAGTGCTGTCAGTGGATCATTGTTGGTAGTGCTGTGTTAAGCATAACCAGTCATGGTCTGGTGGTGACCGTCTCAAGCCTGCCCTCATGGCTGTGTTGGCCACTGCCTCTGTTTCCCTTAGCTACGCTGCCATAGCCTTATTCTGCCGGGGTTCTCCTTATCGCACGCAGGTGCCTCTCCCTCCTGCTGTGATTGAACAATTACTATCTGGACCCCCTAACAATGTTACTTTCCTCTTCTCCCCGCTCTGGGCACCTGCCCGGAGCACTAGCCCAACTTTTGCTGCGCACCCCCTCCAGGCCCGGAGCTCCAGCCCAAGACCAGCCGTACAACTCCCTCCTGCCACTGCTGATTCAGCTGTAGCATCAAACCTGTCCCCTTGCCTGACAGTGCCACCCATTGGTATTCCTGCCATCCCTCATCTGTGCTTCAAGTTATTGGACATTTATGTACTTTTATTTAATCTGATTTTCTGTTTAAAACCATTGTTTCTACAAACCGGTGTCAACCAGCGGCGAATGGGTTCCCCTACTGAGTCAGGTTCTGCTCAAGGTTTCTTCCTGTTTCCAGGGAGTTTTTCCTTGCCACTGTTGCCCTAGGTGTACTCTTGGGGCCCGGTTTCTCTGTTAAGCTGCTTTGCGACAAAGGCCCTTTGTAAAAAGCGCTTTACAAATAAAATTGAATTCAATTGAATTGAACACAAGGACATTAATAAGTGTACAGTTTGTGGTACCAGAACAACTTAGGCCTAAGGTCAATGATAGACTTTTGGGTTGTTTCAACAGACCTGAAGTCATATTCTTTGGACACTCTGCAAGGAGCTGAGATGTCAGCTGATCACCATCTGTTGGTGAGTTGGATCAGATGGTGGCAGAAGCTGCCAGACAGATGAGATAGGCCAAAATGTGTTGTGAGGCTTTGCTGGAAATGCTTGGTAGAGGGCTCTGGAAGGACTCAAAACCTCTATTATGGAAGCTGTGGTCAAAAGGTAGTTAGTGCATATTCTGGCAGTAACCTAAGGACTTGTTGGTGGACTTCAGCGATGCGGGAGACTGTCAAGTTACTTTCTACTCTCCTGGCTGGTGCGGAGGCAAAAAAGGCTGTAGCTGCTGCAGTTGCAGAAGCAAAACCCAGGGCATGCAAGGAATTTGGAGAAGCCTTAGAGAAGGACTTTAGTTTAGCCCCAAAGTGTTTCTGGAAAACCACTTAGCATCTCAGTAGGGGAAAGCAGGACACCATTCAGGCTGTTCTGAGTTAGGACAGTGAAACGTTCTGGAGAAAGACTTTGAGGAATTCCTAAATCCGGAAGACATGCCCTACATTCAAGAGGCAGAACTGGAACAGTTTTGGGGTCAGAATGCATCTATGTGGAAGAAGTTCCTGGGATAGTTAGAGATCCATCCAGAAATGTTGAAGCCTTTGAATGTTGGAGTATGATGGTTCACACAAAGCGTCATTGTAGCATGGAGATCGGGAACAGTGCCGTTGGCAGTACAGGATGGTGGTCCCTATCTTTAAGAATGAGGACCAATTACTGGGGAATTACACTCCTTTGCCTCCCTGGGAAAGCCTATACCAAGGTGCTGGAAAGGAGCCTCCAGCTGATAATCAAACCTCCGATTCAGGAGGAACAAGGCTAATTTTGTCCAGGCCACAGAACAGCAAACCAGCATTTCAACCTCTTGAAGATATTTGAGGGGGCATGCACATTTGTTAATCCAGTCTACATGTGTTTTGCAATTCAGTCCCTATGTCAATAAATTCAATCCATTCAGTCCCTGTCGCTGTCATTCTTGGCATTAAATCAAGCTCATTCAATATAGGTGACAGATTCCATGAAGGGCGCACCTTGTCTCCTCTGTTGTTCCTGATAGTCATAGACAGGACCTCAAGGCACTTACATGGTCTGGAGTGTTTGTTCGCTTCAGGACATATAGGTGGCGTCTCTGCTGTTAGTGGATGATGTCTTTCAGCACCTCCAACTCTGGGCATAGTTCTCTCCTGGGAAAAGATGGCATGTCCCCTTCAAGTGAAGGGTGATAAACTGTCCCTGTTTGAGAAGTTCAAGTATCTCAGAGTCTTTTTCTGAAGTGAGGGGAAAAGGGATTAGGTGAAGACCCAAAGACAGACCTAAGACATGCTGGTTATTTCTCCCAGCTGGCCTGGGATCACCTTGGGATGATTTGGAGGAAGTCACTGGGCAGGGGGACCTCTGTGGACCTCTGTCCTCTCGCCACTGTGGTCCTGACCTGAATTAAGCTACTGGAGTGGATAACAGTGGTTGAAAACACAAATTCATTACAATCTAATGGTACATTTCTTAAATCAATTACTCTGACTGGACATTATATTGTCTGGTTGGCACCACAAACTGGAACGGTACAAATACTTTCAAAGACAATATTGTCCAAAATTGGCTATTAAAACAGATGCAAAATATAATGAAAAATTAACTTCACATGTGTTTTATTCACATACATGAGAGTATGTTTTTATAAAGAATGCTTAAAGTGTCCAAAAAGCTCTCCAACCTAACTCCAAACTCAACCTAATGCTTTCTAACCAACCTGCATCACATTTAAAATTGAACTTTATTTCAAAATGAGTAGTACAATTAACATTACAGGTTTATCTGTTGCAAGTTGCATATTTAGGCACGTCTGCTTATTCATTCTGCTATGCGAATGCAGCAATATTTCTAAACTGTCCATCACTGAATATGACACATTATACCTTGTTGGAAATAGCAAACAGATCTTTTTCTTGAAAATGGCTGAACGGATTATGAAATAAACTTTAACATTATTAAAAAAACATAACCTTCATAACCAGGTGGGATATTTGGTTGCATAAATATGTCCGTATCGAATAATTTGCCAAACAAAATGGAAATATAGTATGTCAGCCAGATGTACAATAAAAGTGAGATATGAAAAAAAGGTGTGTATTCATGCAACTTCTGAATTGTATATACTTGTTCCGATATTGGGACATGATTTTTTGATGTAGAGAAATGGTAACAAGTATTGTTAGAATATGCCTTTTAATCTGTGGCGAGGTGAGGGTTGTAAACTGTGACCGTGGCCAGGGGGAGGCTAGAATTGTATTGCCCTGCTTTGCAAATAATAGGCTGATAAGCTGCTAAACTGCATTAGTGGGGAGTATTTTTTATATCTAGCATCATCGATTTGCGGTTTTATTGCATCAGTTTTTTGTATTCTATAAATATGAACATAACAATAATCATCGACATCAGACATCGATGACTCAACCACAAGGGGGCAGAGTGGATACGGTTAAGATGAATGGATTAATGAATTCTACAAAGTACCAGGAAATCTGGGCAGAAAATCTGTTTGAGGAAGCTGAAACTTGGCCATAGGTAGATTTTTTGAAAATGTGAAAACAACAAAAGTGGAAAAGTGAAAACAACATCCATGCTTTGCAATGACCATCTCAGTCTCCAGACTTAAATCCCATCAAAAACCTGTGGTCTGAATCTGAGTGCAGTCCATAAGTACAAACCCAAGGATATCAATGATCTTGAAAAGTTCTGCATGGAGGAATGGTCAAAGAAAACCATCCAAATTTGGTCTGTTACCTTATCATAAATTATAGGAAAAGACTCAAGGCTGTCATCTTTGCAGGCGTGATTGCACAAAGTATTAAACCAATAATTGTGAAACGTGTTTTTTGGGGAAATAATTGTTTTTGAAAAATGTGAGACTTTGGTTGATTCTATTTAATTATTAATAAAGCACACTTATCAAAGGCGCAATAATTCCGGATCTCATCCCACACTCATTTTTTTATTTTCATGTTATTGTTTCGTCTGGAGGATATACCCTTACGAAGCCTAAAAATAAAGTTCACGTGTGGGTTGTGTATCCATGTAGCCTGTATGCTATAGGCTTGTATTACATTTCCCCCCCACCATTTTTCCATTTCAAAGTATTTGGATATGATACCAAAACAGATAAGCTGCATGCCTGCCATTGCCCCTTCTTTAACTATAGATGAAGGGGCAGTATCAGGCATGCCGCTTATCATCCGGCCAGTATCGAATGACAGATGATCTAATCTCTTGTGCCTTTGGCACTGCAGCCCACATGGGTCGTATTGGGAATTCTATCTACCACTTGATGCTAGCTCGGTCTCAGATGCCGCAGTCTTCTTGTGCCTTAGTCATGCCTCACTGCAGGCCTTCACCTGTTCATGTCTAGAGAGCTTGCCAGGCTCATGTCCACACACATACAGACTCACCACCAGCTCTGGCTGGCACTGTCTGAGTGGTCAAGAAGGACCCTACACAGCCTCCCAGTGGTTCCAGGCCAGGTCTTTAGCCTGGCATCTCAGCAGGCCCTTGAACGCACAATTCAGGTGAACCGGGCAGGGCAGCAGTTTCCCAGCCTGTTCAGAGTAAAGCCTTGCCTTGCTTGTCCTAGACGTACTGGCGTCTGGACGCATATTTTTACATCCTAGTGGTGAGAGAGCACCAGCCGTTCCTACGTTTTGCCTTTCAGGGCCTCGCCTATCAGTTTGCGGTGCTGTCATTCAGGGCTCCCTATGGGTTCACCGGGTACATGGGAGCCCTGTCCTCAATGCAATCACAGGGGGTGAAAGTCCTTCCATATCTGGATGATTGGCTAGTCTCCCCCCATACAAGGCCACGCAATAGAGGACACAAACCCCATGTAACAAAATTGGGCCTCACAGTCCACTGCGCCAGGAGCTCACACTTGCCCAGCCCGAAATAAACATTCATCAGCATGCATCTGGATTCCCACAAGATGAAGATTACGCCTTCTGCTCAGCAGGTAAAGGACATTCTCTGATTTCTTCTCTCGTGAAGAATTAACCTTCAGCACATAGCTCCGATTATTGAGCATGCTAGCTGCAGCCTCAACTCTGATCCCTCTGGGCCTCCTGCCGTTGTGCCCTCATCAGCCTCAACCTGGACCCCAAGTGTCACAGGCACATGTGGATCGAGGTCACTCAGCAATATCTCCTTGCCCTATGTCCATAATGAAATAAATTATTTTTGACTGCAGGAGTCCCCCAGGGCCTAATCCCATCAAGACAAGCGGTAGATACCTCTGATATCTCTGACTGTCTTGGTCCCCTGAAATGGCGGGACCCTCAGATTAAAGCTCACAGTCTGCATTTTAACCTCACATTAGTTGTTTCATTTAATTTTGGGAATACAAATCCAAAAGAACATACATTTCACCACTGTCAAAATACTTACGGACTGCACTGTGTGTATATAAATTCAATAGGCCAGATTTACTTACATGAAATCCCCAGCGCAAAAGTAGACCTGACAAGAGTCTGCCTGAAATTAACACCTTATTTAAGAAGGCTACAGCTCATTACACAATCAGCTAATGGGACAGCCTACTAATTGCATTTCGTGATTGAGGCAGCTCTTAAACGGCGCAGTTAAAACGCAGTTAAGTTATTTTCTGCATGTGGCAATAACCATGTAGTGCAGGACAATATGTGTAGATAATCCAGCTGTGGCAGTTGTCATTTGAATTAATCCAAATGTGAGATGTAACGTTTCAATGATGACTATTGCTGGGATAGAATGAATTTATTTCTCCCAGACACGTAATTTGTCTTAGAAGTGTTTTTTTCTTTTTGGCAGTCTCTTGAATTCCCCGTTTCTTTTCTGGAATTGTTTTGGAAGAATCATTGGTGAATATTTTCTGTACACCCAATCTTATTTATTGCTTGGCTGCAATCATTAATTCATATTTACTATTAATAATCTGTTTTACAATTTCTTGCTCTGGGAGTTGAAATGGTGTGATTCTTGTTGCAAAGATTATTTCAGTGCATCTTCGGAACCTAGATGTTTTCGCTTGGTTTACGTCTCCCATTTCGAGGTGGAGAAATTGACCCTCGTTAATTGCATAAACTTTAGTCCATTCAACGGAATACATAGTCAGCCACACTTATAATATCTCCGCCCTTTATTTGGACGATCCACCCTTAAATGCATATGTGTGAAGGAGAGAAGCGCACTTTGCATTGACCTAGATGAAACGCATGTTGCTGTTCCAACCTGGTGCACCAGTTTGATATATACGCCACATGTTTCCTGGGAAGATTGCATCATATGTGCACCTGAAAATTGTTGCAAAAGGCTTAGTAAATCTGGCCCAATATCAATAATGCATTGATAAGAAGAGCAATGATTTTAAACAAACACAGGAAATGTGTTTACACAGGAATGGTTACAGAACTGGGACAGTTCATAATTACCCGAATCTCCTCAGTAAACGTGCAGATATAAACAGTATACAGTATGCTCTGTAATGTTTAGGACAAAGACATGTTTTTTTCTTGATTTGGCTACTATTGAAAAAACAGAAAGCAGACACTTGCTCCAGGAATTGAGTAAAAAATCTCAACACTCAGCAATTCCATGCTTGAATAAAATGGATACCAGTACATGGCAAGGGCCTGGTTTACGGGAAGGAAGCAGGACAATCCAAGGACCACGCCTACTGGTTAATTTGGCACACAACTGGATTACATTGAGAATTAGTCCAGGCTTTTAAAATGTGGTAGGTAGTAGGCAGTAGGTGTCTGAGATTGGGAGCACACAGGAGTGGAGAGAGAGCTGAAACGCTGAGAAATTGACAGAGATAAATCTTTTATTTGCCTAATAAAAGATAATTCCAGAGATTATTCTAAAGTTATTTTGGAGCATTCCATTTTCTCTTGTTTTGTCCAGCATATACAAATGTATGAGGCTAGGTTTTTTTTAAACTGCCATAGAAACCAAACCTATTAAGACATAAGATACCATGGCATTTTATTATTTTTTTCATGAAAGGTGATCTTGAGTGAATCTTTAAGTTGAGGATGGTGGCACACTTCTATGTTGTTGTTGTTATGGGAGAATGGTCTCATAAAATTGACAGCGAAAATGCGTTTACTTCTTGAGATATGACCTCAAAAATGGCTTCTTGTGGCCCTTTTAAGGCCCAATGTCTTCAAAAAGAAAAGAGATAGATGTTTTTTGATACCAAGATCGGAATTCTTCATACTAAGGATACCAAATATCAAATGATTTGATGGTTTGCATGTACAATTATTGGATTTCATGCAACTAGGCAGTTTTTAAGAGATGGTCCCCTATATTTAAGAAGACTTGAGCAATAAAGCTCAGGCCTAGGGATTTCTAATCCTAATCATTGCCTACCACCAAACAAAATATTTCAAAAGTTTAAGAGATGCTGCTGTGCACTTCATTTGAATTTACACAGAATGATCCAACCTTCTTGGACCTGATTCTAGGAATCTGTTCTCTGGAAACCTGGTGCAAGGATTTCAGCAGCTAAGACGGTCTGATGCTGCTCTCCAGATGGTCAGCATTTTGTTCTGTGAGATGAAGCATTAATTATTTGGTTCAAGATGTTAATTCCATAGCTGGAAAAGAGACCCATCTGTATTGTTGTCTTCCGGGACCTGAGAGCCACAGACCTGAGAGCCACTCCAGTTCTAGGCCTGAATGATCATGTGCGCTGTCCTGACAGCTGAATTAGTCTAAAGGCAAGGAAGTATGATTGGTTGGGGGTGAAACAGAGGAGAAATGCTCCAAGACAATGACATAAACTTTAACATCTGTTTCAACATGGAATCATTGAAAGAGAAATGTGTGCTATAATTATGTCTTGGCAAAATGTATATAGCCACGAAGCAACATTCGTTATGATATGCTTGGTGATGTAACATTTGTTTGATGTCGAAGGCCATCAAGAGGTTAATTACAATTTAGTAACCGAAGTGGATTATGTTATGCCTAAGTGTGTGGGCCAGCAATTGGCAGAATTTTGGAGCTTTGTGTATTTTCTTCATAAATACTGTGAGAGAATTGTTGGCAAAAATCCCCAAGGTCATTTTCTCTAGTCCACAGCATGTACAGATCTTCAATTAAAACATAAACAAAGAAGACCTATAGTTTAATGTTATTTTTGTCTTACTGAGTGAATTACACATTTTTGACTCATTGTCACCAGATTGGCAAAGTGTTTGAATTTGCTTTTTGGGACTTCACCTGGATTTATGACTACATTGACAAAGAGACATGTGATATAAATCAGTTGTGGATTTATTCTTTCTTGCTTCTCATCACTAAAGGTGTAATTCAAATCCTCCCATTTTGTGCAAGTTAGTGCAGGAAGGGTAATCAGTCCGTTAAGGCTGTGGCGCAATTCAGTCCTTTGAACTTAAAATTGGAAAATGGCTGCAATGCACATAATTACCTGGCTTTGATAGTCAGGAACAGCTTTCAGTTTGACAGTTTCGTCAAATTCATTGTTTTGAGAAGTTCGTTTTTTTCCATTTTCAACCATTTTATTAGATACCTGAATATAAAAACAAAGAAGCATAAGAGTGAGCAATGCTTGGCTTAATTTGCGAGTTAAGTAGTATGTAATATGTGGCAGATCTATAAAGCACTTTACGTACCAGATGGTGGCCTTAAATTCAATCAAAATTTGTTCCTTAGTTTCACTTGCACACTCAATTTTAAGATTTAGTTTCTATTTAGCTGCTGAACTCATGTCTGTGTAGAAAAAAAGTAAGCCATGCTTTTAACTGTCAATCAAAATTGTTGATTTAATCCCGAATGAAAAGCAGGTTTAGTGATTTTGGGACCAGTTTCACAATCTTACTTTAGAGCCCCCAGCCAGGACCAGGCCTTTCCTGTTGCAATGTTAAACATAGTATGGTCCTCAGCTAATATCCTTGTCTGTGAGTCTGTCTGTGAGAGTAAGAAAGACTTTTGGCAAGATTATTTTATGTATTAAGCACTTTGTTCAATTATTTTTTTTCTTATATTTAAATATGTGTAGTAAGCCAAAAGACAAAAGTTCATCCTTTTCCAAAATTAATAAACAGGAATAATTAAAAATGTCAGAATACAGGATATAGAATATGTGACCTGTTCCATTATAATCGGATGTCGCCATAGCCAATTTCACAAATTGATGTTTATGTAAAAAATGTTTTTTGTAGAACAATAATCAGATAATTTCATAATCTGTTTTAATGCCAAGAATATCGTTTTTATGCTTTTAAATGCAAGTTGCACCGGAGTTGTGCATTGTATGGAGGCTATTCACCCATCAGTCACCATGCAGCCACACAATACGCTGCTACAAACATGTGTTTGGTTACATCTGATTTTACTCAGGAAATGCCATTATTTAGATTAGATTATACTTATTATCCGCTAGCACAGAAATTGTTACAAACGCTGAATAAAAGGACAGTATAATAGATACATAAGAATATTACACATACAGTACATCCTTCTTCCCTTACAACACTGTACATACCAATGTTATGTGTGTACTTGTTTGTGTGTGTATGTATGCATGTATGTATGTATGTATGGGGAGGGATGGGAGGACATCTACCAGAGCCCCAGTGCTGGTTTAGCACCCTCAGAGAGAGTCGAACAGAAGAGTTCCTGTATTTGTTTGCACCATAAAATTCATATTCCTTATGATGAACATGAGAGTGGTACTTTCTGCTAATCAAATCATTTTTGTTATGGAAAGCCTCCTCCAATGGTGGTCCGACCGCTTTGGAGCAGACTTTAAGTAACTGTTTTTAGCTGTACAGACAGGCAATTCAACCACATTGTAAACCCATACAGCATAATATTCTGAATAATGGAGGAGAAGAATTGAAACAATATTTTCCCACTTGCCCCAAAAGACCTGTCTGCACAAGAAACAAATCTTTAGCTGAACCTTTCCACATATGTAATCCACATGGTAGCTCCATGTCAAAGTGGAGTCAATAAAAACCCCAAGATATAAAACATTTATGCAAGGTGACCTGTTTAACGGGCGTGGGTGGTGACCGGAGGGGTAGTAGATATTTTGCTTAGCACCAAGGATAAGCTCCTCAGTCTTACATGTATTAAGAATGAGGGCATTCTGCCCCCACCGCTCCACCAGCTGTTTCACACTATACATATATGCTGGCCAGCGTCCTCCCCCTCGCTCAGCAGTACCAGTGGGGAGTCTTTCTGAAAATTTGATAATGTACTGAACAGGAACATCAGTTACACAGCCATTTGTGTAAAGAGTAAACTTCAGATAATTAATACCGTCCTGATGGGCACCACAGCTGGTCAACACCTGGGCAGACTGAATGTTGTTAACCCTAGTGTATCACCCACTGTTTCCTATTGATAAGAAGCAAACTACACCAATGAATGAGATGGGGATTTACTGTATCTGTAGTTTCGAGTAGGAGAATGTCTGGCTGGATTGTATTAAATGCTGATGAAAAATCTATGAAAAGCACCCGTGCATAAGCTTTAGGGTGCCCTAGATGTTTTGGAACTAAATATGCCCATGCCTATATGCAAATAGGTAGAAGTCAAGTTTATCTTGAACCAATGCAGCAAGCTTGAGGGACACAATTATCTTCAGCACCAGAGCAACTGGGCTGACATCATTAGACTGTCTTGGTCAGGGTTTTGGGGAAATGGGATAATACAGGAGAATTTTACATGATTTGGGAACAGTTTGAGCATCCAATGATTCCTGGAAAATGGATTGCCATTTAGGTGCCAATTCTTGGCTGTAAGATTTCAAAATAAAGGGACTAAAACTCTATTTTACAGTTTGGCATGTGGGCATATACACTCAGTGAGCACTTTATTAGGTAGACCTGCACACCATATGTATGTATCATTATTTCTGGCATGTACGTCTCGGCCATGTACATCTTTGTTGTTTAAAGTACATTGTGTTGTTGTCCTGTTAACAGCTAGGCCTGTGTTTGCCTCGGGGCATTCTATCTGAAATCTTTCTTGGTCTTCCAGACCTTGCCTTGACTTCAACTGTTCTGACAGTGGAAAAGGTGAGAGTTGAGAGAATTTGTGTAGCCTTCTCCTACTTGGTGGAAATGAAGCATCTTCATTCTGACATCTTTGGACAACTGTTTAGAGGAACTTATGGTGCCCTGGAATTATACTCACCTGATTCATTGAAGCCCTAAGAAGTAAATCACCTGGGTCTGGGCCTTTGTAATCATCTTTTTTTAAAGTAACAACGAATCCAACAGGGCTCCCAAACTTTTGCATAGGGACCTTTTCCTTTTTTATATAATTTATAAACAGTAAACATTTTCTATAAAATTTGCAGAAAGGTCTCATGTTTAACTTTACCATTAAGAGTTCAGTTTTATTTTCCATCACATATAGATTCATTGTAACAGACATTTAAACCAGGGGTGCCGAACGTTTTGCACCCCACTGTATACTGTACATACTCTACTATGTGACTTACATGTCATATGACAACCTAGCACTGGTCAGTGCAGTGAACATAATCTTAAACTATTTCAAATGTAGAGTCAGCAGAAAAATGACAAAAATTAATGATCCAGTTGATAAACACCAAAAGTTCAACATAGATCCTAAAATGTGAACCCGATATTAATCAGCTGCCAAGTGGTTCTATATCTGTACACTGTTCATTATCCCAATGCCTCCATATATGGCACATTCTTGCACTCCATTTACTGATCTGTTTAACACTCTGGCCATATTTATGTGCCAAATAGGATCTAGGACCCGACATTTGTCTGCCTTGCTGGATGTTGAGAAATGCAAAATTCTTACATCACTTCCACTGAGAAAAATGTTTACAATACTGTTCTCTCTTCGAGCTTTTCTCATATACAATTCCAGTGCCCCTGAATGTGACTCGTTTTCTGTCTTTCTCTTACTAGGGTGACCATGTGTCTTGCATTACATTGCAGTACCCTGCATTTTGACCCTTTGTCCCGCGTCTGACATATTGTGAAGATGACCGTTTTGAAGCGAAAAAACCGAAGTATACATTTTTCCGCTTTACATTAAACGATCGATTTGATTATTATCCAATAATAATTGTGGGCATTCTGCAATGTAATGCATTCTCTGCTGCTTAGATGTCTCCACTCTCTAGCTCTCACTCCTCTTCTTGTCCACACAATATCTCATATCACAGTTAAATTTCCATGCTCTTCTTCAGTCAAAAAAAAGATCAACAAGGCGCATAGTCACAGTTAGCCAGCAATAACTCAAAATGGATACAAGCAAAAAGAAAATAACAGGCAATTGCAACCAAGAATGGTACACATGCCTGGTTGAGGCCGGTCCTCAGAGCTTTGTGCTACTTAATTGGCTAATTAATTATCAGTTGCACTTGGAGGACAATAGGCTAGGCTACGACTTGAAGTGTCACAGTAGCCTACTATAAATCTGAGTTTCACCAGAAAGTTGTGTCGCAAAAACAAATGTCCAGGGGCCTGTATCATGAAGAAGGATTACTGAGTCATCTGAATAACTGCACTGAGTAAACCAGAATAGCTGGGGTTTTCCAGATTTAGGAGGATTTATTTGAGATTACAATGAGTATCATGTGGTCGTACAAAGCAGATTTTTTAAATGTATTTCATTTTTAATCCTAACCATCCAATTCATGTCCAGGCGAGTAGATATTTAATTTTGACATGGAATACTTGAAGTCTGAAGGCTGTGATAGAGATATCCTGACTGTTTGCAGACTGTCCGTTTTCTTTTTATCGCACGTTGGATCTTTATTATCAATAAAGAGCACATATACGCTTCCCACACTTACCAGGTTTCTGTAGCAGCTCTGTGTTGGTTAATGGCGCCATCAAGTGATTACAATTGGTATCTTCATCATAATAAATCAGCCATTTTCAGTTAAACTTTGCCGTATTGACTGGACTTGTTTCTTGTTACAGTTATAAGGTGAAAATATATTTAATGTAAAATTTATATAGTAAGTGCATTTCAGCCCATAGGTATGAGTGTGTGAGTGAATGGTGTGTGTGCCCTGCGATGGACTGGCGACCTGTCCAGGGTGTATTCCTGCCTTTCGCCCAATGTATGCTGGGATAGGCTCCAGCCCCCCTGCGACCCTGTTCAGGATAAGCGGGTTAAGATAATGGATGGATGGAAGTGCATTTCAGTCAGGACAACTCATATTTATATAATCATGTATGTAAACAATTTTTCGGTCTGGCGCTGAATGAATTTGCTTCAGGTACTACAGTGCACACACCAACATGCACTACCCTATCTAACAGGGAGCAGAATACATCTCCTCTACTAAACAGGAGGAGTACTGGAAACCCCCCAGTACCTAGGTGGTAGCTGGGGTGGTGGAGGGTGAGCGCAATTTGTGCAGGAGCAAACAAAGGCAGCACAGGCAATAAGCTGCATTGTTTTTAGAAAGGTGCTTAGTTGAATAGGGAAACATATGTGTACGAGGCGCATAACTATTGGTCAGCAGGTACAGTTCCCTGACCGAGATTGCTCTGCTCATTACATGCGCATTGCACATTGTGCACTACATCTGAGCTGCTCATATCTCAAGAAAGCTGTGTAAGGTAACCCCCTGCCCAAAAAGGAACCAGGCATGTTGACAGAAAAGAGTATCACACACAATTGAAGGGCTAAGATGTATGAAGCCTGATATGCCTCTCATACTCTCATGTAGAAGCAAAACAGCATTGACTTTGGAGAGAAGGGTTAGTTCGCTTTTTATTTATATATAGAAAGACAGAAGATAGAAAGTTAAAACGTTTTAAAAAAAACTCACTCGGTGAGGTTTTCCACAAACATCTTAAAACTCACCTGTTCAAGATGCTTGAGGTAAACAGCCAGTGAATCAGGTTTCCTGCCTGATCAAGGAAGGTTATAATCATTGTAAGATGTAATCATTGTCTGAAAATAGAAAGAGGCAGCACCATTTATAGCTTGGTGTGATTCTATGCCAGTGTGATTGATGGAGGGTACTCAAAAGTGGTATGGCATGAGTGGATTTTAGCAGGCATTTTGGCAACTAGGCAGACAGATGCAATCTGGACCAGTTGGAGTGGCCTGATGGCATGTAAAGAAATTATACGCATTCCGTTGTCTCCACTCCCTCATACAATGTCATGTTGGCTGTATATAAGCATTTTTGGTCACTACATACGCACCCTTGCAGTGTAAAAAACTTGAGCCTCCCAACCAGGACTGCTTTGTTTTTCCCAGGGTTAAGAGGCTTTTTCATGGCCTTTGGTATGTGTGTGGGAAAGGTGGGTGAGAAGGGGAAGCTAGTTCTCAGGACATCCCACATCCTCAAAGAAATTATTAGCAATATGGTCTCCATGGATGTGGTGAGTATTGCCTCTCACTTTGTCAGAACATGCGGACTCTGTCTGTAGCCCCTGATTTTCACTATTTAAACTAACTGCATTTGTAAAGCTTCAAAAACCTATGTTCAAGATTCATAAAAGTGTTTTATGTATTAGATGGCAAGGCAAAATGATGAGAATATTGTTGCTACACATCAATGACTGCTAACAGTAATAAAATGTATGCATTGGCGACACAGAGACATTGTGGGAAAGAAAGAGAGGAGAGGAGATTTTTGGGAAGCACTCACAAGAATATGTATCTGGATAATATAAACAGGGGACGGCATGGGAAAGAATCTTCCAGCTGACAGATACTGAGATGAAACTTTTGGCTGGGGAACAATGACCAGGCATAGCCTCTGACCTGTGGGAAGATAGCTGCCTTTAGGGGCTTTGACACAGTGATGTTGCAGTTGGCCATGTACAGTACATGGTCATTGTCAAGGTCAGGCTCCTCATCCAAGGTAGGATCATCCTGCCCTTCATCTTTTTTGCTGTGACTTTTTAGGTCTGTCCCATCGCTTAGCCTTCTGCTCCCTCATTAAGTGTCTGTTAGTGTTTGCTTTCCTTTGGTTATCTCTGTAGTCACTTTTTCTCATCTTTTTTGCTCTGAGTTGCTTACGAATTGTGTCCATCCTTTTCTACATGCCCACTCATTTTGAGAAAGACACTTCTCATGACAGCCCCCTTTCTGCTGTTTTAACTCTAAGTTTACACAAGCTTTAGCTTGTAAACACAGCTAAGTGGTCACTGTTGCTCTTTGTGGGCTGTGTTCACTCACTAGGTTCAAAACAAAATTATACAGACTTCCGAGGCTTTGTTCAGCCAATGAAAACTGGGCAGTTGTTGTAGATCAATTTGTCAAAATTAAAAGGAATAGAATATAAACAGTGTTGATAAATCCTAGCTGCACAAACGGGCCACTCCAATTACATGCAATACTCACACTCAGTGAGCACTTTATTAGGTAGACCTGTACACTAGCTTGCTAATTTAAGTATTTAATCAGCCAATCATGCGACAGAAACTAAATGCATGAAAGCATGCAGACATTGTCAAGAGGTTCAGCTGTTTGTCAGACCAAATGTCAGAATGGGGAAACCTCTGAGTGAATAGGCTACAGCAGCAGAAGACTTCAAGATATCAGGCCAAAAGTGTTTTTTAGAAAGTGAAAATGAAAATGATGATTTGTAATTGTAGTTGTTAAATAACATTTCTTAATTACTTGCATCGAATATACTTGCTATAAACTGTTTTACTCATTTATTTGCATAATATTTTACATCATACATCATCGCCGTTTGACCTTCTTCCAAATTACATTACATTACATTACATTATTGGCATTTGGCAGACGCTCTTATCCAGAGCGACGTACAACAAAGTGCATACCCATAGCCAGGGATAAGTTCGCTGAAAGACCCGAGATGGAAGTACAATTTCAACTGCTACCTGTACAACAAAGATAAGGACGAGGGCCAAATTTTTTTTTTTTTTTTTTGAACAAAGAAACAACAACAAAGTTAGCTATCCAAACACTGCTTACCTAGCCAACTAAAAATACCGATACACAAAGCAAGTCACAGAGACAACAATTAAGGTTCACAGGGAGGTAGGGAGGGATGGGGAGAGGTGCTGCTTGAAGAGGTGTGTCTTCAGCTTGCGCTTGAAGGTGGGGAGAGATTCTACAGTTCTGACCTCAACGGGGAGTTCGTTCCACCACCGTGGAGCCAGAACAGACAGTAGTCGTGAGCGTGAGGTGGAGGTTTGGAGAGGGGGAGGTGCCAAGCGGCCTGTGGAGGCTGAACGAAGAGGTCTGGCAGGGGTGTAGGGTCTGATGATTTTTTGTAGATAAGCTGGGGAAGACCCTTTAACTGCTTGGAAGGCTAGCACCAATGTTTTGAATTTGATGCGAGCCATGACAGGCAGCCAGTGGAGGGAAGTAAGCAGGGGGGTGACGTGTGAGTATTTGGGAAGGTTGAAGACCAGATGAGCTGCTGCATTCTGGATGAGTTGGAGGGGTCTGATGGCAGATGCTGGGAGGCCAGCCAAGAGGGAATTGCAGTAGTCCAGGTGGGACAGAACCATCGCTTGGACCAGGAGCTGGGTCGAGTAGGGGGTGAGAAAGGGACGGATTCTCCGTATGTTGTATAGGAAGAACCTGCTAGACCGGGTCACCACTGCAATGTTCTCGGAAATTCACTTCATTACTGTCAAGCTATTTTTAATGAAGTGGCTCAAGATTTCATGAATGTGTACTTTGTTAAGTGCACAGAAATTGTATATTGTTATCCGACATCTGTGCATTTTCTCCCACTCACAATAAAAAATTATTATTACAGAGCTGTTTTTATGGAAAACGTCCATTAACCCCTATTCATCCTGATCTGTTCAGCCCAGTTTTAGTGCTTATAGTCACCCCCTGGAGGTGAAACCTGATGTTCATGTTGTGATATTCTGAAACATGATATTCATGTTGTGGCTCATACTACAATATCTCAGGTGACTCCTTTGGCGCTGAGATTGTGGACTTCCTGTCTCAGGCAGAGCTGGCCTAGTTTGACTGGGACCTCCCCTTTGCTCAGTGAATTGTATATATTCAACCCTCCTAAATGCTAACATTCACCCCGGCCTTCTCCACTCAACCATCACTCCTTCTCCCCACAGCCCATCCGCCCCCACTCTACTCAGCCCTTATACAGGACAGAATGGGTACCACTACCTTCCAATCGCTGACAGCTAGGTGAGTGTGAAGGACTATATAGTGAGAAATGCAGGAAAGAAAGGGATTGGGAGGGCTGGAGGAAGAATTCACAAGAGATAAAGTACAGGGAGTGAAAAATGGGATTTGATAGGAAGGTAAGAGGGAAAGACAGAACTGGCAGGTGAGGAAAGGGAAAGTTGTCTTGAGGTTTTGTGTCAGTCTTTGCTTTCCCACTCAGATCTTAACATTCCTGCTGTCAAGAGGAGGGTTTCCATCCAACCGTTTGTATTCAAAATTGTAATTTGCGCATAAGAAAACCGCAGTGGAAATAGCTGAAATAAAAATACAAAAAACTGATCTTGAGAAAATGCAGAAAAAAGTGATGGAAACCGTCGGAAGCAGAATTTGAAATGAATGTATGAATGAACATGACGGGGACCGATGTCATCATTGCTTCCATTTCAGAAAGCCCCAGAATGGGAAGTCCAGAGACCACAGCTGGCTGTCTTTTGATTACATAATTTTGTTGCACTCTCTTGCACCACACACTGATACACATTTTCTTTTGCTGACTTTTTGGAAATTCTTAACATTTGGATAGAAACTCAGCTAGTGAGAGGGACTGAGATTGTGGCAGTGAGGCTGAGGAAGTGGGGGGGAAGGGAAAGCAGGAGATGAAGGGAGTGAAAGGTGAGAGCCAGGTAATTAGTCAGGACTTAATTACTGTGAATTGCTGCAGTGTTGCGGCTGCATTAAACAGCATTAATTACGAATAATTTAAATGTTTGTCTTGAGTATTTTTCACTTCTATTTTGAAAATAATTCTAGAAATGGGCTTTTTTTTTTACCAAATGCCCAAAGATACCTTGATTATTATCTATCTGTTTCATTACCGTTTTTAACAACTGCATCATTGCTGCCCCTACTAATATGGACTCCATTTTAAACTCAAAACCAGTACATTATATTTTTACACAATATCACAAGCGCATATCTGGGTAATTAATAAACCAAAATATATTCATATATAACATAAGAAAAGTTGTATCATGTTTTAAGATATTTACCTCTTCTTATGTGTTAACATACCAATAGTGGTAGTATCAATATAATAATAAGGTCAGGTAAAATCCAAATATTGTAATGTAGGTCCCAACAGAGATAGTAGAAAAGGAAACAAATTTTAAAACTTCACACAGACAGACACATGCACACCGTCAAAGTGACAATATCACATGGAAAAACAGACCGTCAATATAACAGTGATAAAAACTAAATATCATGGCCAAAATATGCAGCAAACCCAATGAAAGCAAAGGGGTGGGAACACAAGGACAGAGGGAAAGAGGCAGGCAGATGGCTAGACAGACGTCATGACCCAGAATTGCCAGGAGCATGGGAGGAAATGCAAGCACAACAAGACGTCAGCGTTGGATCTCAACACGTCAGCGTTTGGATCTCACCACGTCAGAGAGAAATGGAGCTGGACAGTGTAGGTGGGGAATAAGCCAGTTGGATGCCTGCAAGTCCACATGGTAAACTGCACGTTTCCCCCAGCTCATGTTGTTCCATCTCATTCAAATCATTTCTAATTAAATGATTTGAAGTTGATTTATGTATTTATTTATTTATTTATTTATTGCAATCTATTCCATTATTGCCAATTGACATGAATTGACATGGCTATTTTATTTTACTGTTTTATTTTAAAAATGCATGAAGTCATGTTGTTCACTTACACATGTAAGCAAATTATACACTTGCCTTTGCACCTGGAAATTCTGTTATTTTGGCCTGCAAATCACTGCTCAGATTCAGTTCAGACACAGTGCAGTGGTGTAGCCAGTGTAGCCTCCACTCTTATTTAGTTTTCCATTGCCTTTATTTTTTAACCTTGGGAAATTCAACGAAACACTCTGATTCTGTTGAAATACAGTACCTTAAGTACATAAATACAGTTTACTATTATGTTTTATAAATACATATATATTTTTTCTAAATTATACAGCAGAATGCTGGGGATCTATTGGATCTTGCCTCTTAATGTTTGTTTTCATCACCCATAAACACGAGTCATTAGATTTGTTTTCATCAATAGTGTTTTTGTACATTGTAATTGCATAATGCTGTTGGTAATGTTAACGTGTGTCAGCACCCAAAAATGTGATATGCGTATAGTCAGTGTCTGTATGGGCGTTCTGTTTTACAAGCACTTGTCTGCAGCTGCAGTAAAATAAGCAAACCTCTCTATCTGTAATAAATCTCCGTGGACAGTCCAATGTTTCCCCTAAACTCAAAAAATGTTGGGAATCCACAACTATGAATTCACCGGAAATTTGAAAGTGACCCATTCGTGCACCAGTATTGTCTGGCTGCATGTTAACAGGCATTGGTGGGGTTTTTTTGTTTTTGTTTTTGGCAGCACTTGCCTTGCAATATGTTAACATGGATACCATCGTTTGTTTTTATGTAACTTTATATACTTCAGGAAAAATAGTTCAAATGAATTTAAAAAAACAAGAACAAATCCCAGTGTTCGTCATTAATTAACTAAATTGTGGCCAACTGTCACAGTTACATTTCCCCCCCCCCCCCCCCCCAGAGTTTCAGAATGTGCACACAAGATGAGAGTTTGCCTTTTGAACACTTGATTCAGGAGTGTAGTGACAGTAGGACCCCTGAAAGAATATTGCTCTGGGCCTCCCCTTCTTTAATAAAACAAATATAATCTTTCTGAGCCCTCTCCAGGTGTCACCACTTCTCCCCCCACTAGCTTGTGTCCTGCCTCTGGACTTCCATTCATCCAGAACATGGGCGGCACGGTGGCGCAGTGGCTAGCACTGTTGCTAGGGTGTTGGGTTCAAGCCCCACCTGGAGTTTGCGTGTTCTCCCAGTGTCTGTGTTGGTTTCTTCCCATGGTCCAAAGACAGAAGACAAAATTAACTCATTACCTAACTCTGGCACATTTACATTGATGTGGAAACTGAGAATGCTGATTTATCTGCACAGTCCCTAGTAAAAAGTAAATTAATTGAAGTTGTATTATGTTGATCGTGTGACGGTGTGTTACTATGGATATTGGCACTGCATTATGAATTATTAGCGGCTGGTTGAGTTTGATACAGTAGCCTATTCCCTGAGGTAACTCTCACTACATTTATGCTGATAGGATTTAAGGGGTTATGATAGTCTGCCAGGTGAAAACTAACGTTAGCTACACGCTAGGCTGCTATATTATTCAGCATCAAGTTAGCAAAGCTATATCCCAATTGTAATATGTAATGTTATGTTGATAAATGTATTCTGAACTGTTGAGTGTTAATCAAGCTCAGATAGCCTACTGTTTGTTGAATGTTATTACGATGACATATTCATATTCATGTAGTCTGCTTGAAACGTTTAGCTATTTGAAGTTTAAAAAATTTGTAATTTGCTCTTGTAGGGCGGCACAATGGGCTCTTTGCTCCAGACGGAAAGACTTGCCAGGGTTAGCAGATCGCCACGCACAACAGCACCCCAGGCGCCTCGGAATAATGGTCACAAGCATGAGACGAGACAGCTTGAAGACGGCATGTTGTTCTCAGATCGCCAGATCCCTTCGGGCCGCCGAGGGACGGGGTGTGAGTGAAGTATCCCCCAGCTAACACTAATTGGATTAGATAGGGTACAATTGGTAACCAAATTGGGAGAAAATCTGAAATAATCTGAAAATAATAATTTAAAAAAAATGTTTTCCTTGATATGTTATGTGTTTCATTCACCATCAGGATTTTAGTTGAATAAGATCTCTAAATCTTACACATCATGCAGTGCCATATCAAGCATCTTACAAGTTGGTAGAACTGCATGGGGTTTATGATAACATTGTGAATGGATCTAGCCTCTTCATCTCATCTCAAAGTCCACCAGATTGATGTATTTAACTGTTCCATTTCAAACCTCTCTCCTGGGGTGGCATGCCCTGAGACTCCCCTAGATGGTTTAGGGTCACCTTACCACAGTTTTCCAAAATCATGTGGGAAATATGGAAACCCATTCAAAATAAATGTCATTATTATTGGCACCCTTGATAACAATTAAGAAAATAAATAAATAATACTAATAATAATAATAATAATAATAATAATAATAATAATAATAATAATAATAATAAATAACAGCTATATTATGCTCAAACATATGGGAAAACAATATACTTTTATTTCAACACATTTGCTATCACATTTCCATGTTTTCTATTCAGTAATCTCATTTTGTTCTGAAAACCATAGGTGTCAAAGTTCTATACGCAAAGTTTTTTTTGCAACTTTGCTTGATTCCATTGAGTCATTAATAAAGCACACTGCTTTACACATGTTGGAAAAGAGTTTACCTCAATAACAGTGTTATTTTTTAAGTGACATTACTTATTGTATATGCTGCATTCATCAAGGGACCCGATTGTATGTCACTGGCTTTTGAGAGGGGTGTGCCATGATTATGTAAATCTGGAAAGTGTGCCTCGGAAGAAAAAGGCTGGGAAACACTGAGATTTCATCATATTTACACGTTTTATTTATTATTCTCATAGTGGAAAGGATTAAATGAATCAATAAATAGGAAGGGATATCCTAAAATGGACAGAAAAACACGTCCCATGTCATCATTTCCCATTTAAGGTTTACTTTGTTTACTTTTTCAGTTTTTAGTTTTCCCTTAAATTAGTCACCCCAGTCCTACTTCATGAGTCACACTTCCAAGTCAAACAATTTCCCTATATAAGGACCTCTATGAGGACAGTGTCTTTTAAGAATCAGTCCAAAACACAGAAGGGTCTAAACACAGTGGATTAATTTGTATTATTTAATCCCTTATTATCTACCTATTTATTTATTTATTAATTTATCACATTTTTTAAATAAGCTATTTTAATAAGCATTTGTTTAATAATTTTAGTTTTATTTACATTTTGATATTATAATAGTGTTATGTTTTTTGTAACTCAAGGAATATACCTCAAACCCACGCATGACGGTGATCTTCTGAAATCATTGGATTTTTATCAAAATCATTGCATTATTTTTTTTATTTTAGTTTTTTATTTTTATCTTTATTTTTATTTTTTGGGAAATTAGTTTTACTCCTTCCCTTCTCTTTTTTCAGTTTCACTTTTTTTTCTGCGTATTTCACTTTTTTCCTGTATATTTCTCCTTGCCTCCCTCCTCTGCTCAATGTCCTCCTTTATTTATTATGTTTCTGTTTCTCTCCTCCTCCTGCTCCTCCTTCCCGTCTCTGACACATTTTATCTTCCTGACTCCAACCCTCTGCTCTCTTTCAACGATCAAGTCCGAGAGAGGCATCTTTACACAGGTATTTTCTTTGTTCATATTAACAGTATTTTATGTTGTACAACCAAACATACTGCTATTGATACCAATACGAGCATTGGCTAGCATTTAATGTCATTATACATTTAACATGTTCCGATTGGTAATCTTGTTTGATTCAGCGAATAAAAGACATGGGCTGTTCCTGGAGATGGGCACTGATGGCACAGTGAGGGGGACCCCCGAACAAACTGCAAACAGTGAGTCTATTATACTTAACAGAGGCTGACAGTTATCTTAATAAAAAATATTTAATAGTGGCTGACTAGCAGTATTATTGATGAGCCCTACTCCAACTGCCAAAATTATTGATGGATAAGGTGCTCCTGTGGGGTATGTCAAGACTCACAGGCTATAATGGATCAGAGCTTGCATTAATTGTAAAAATTGTATAAATTATTCCTTAGATGTGTTGAATTGTATCGTGATTTTTGTGAGCTTCACCATTCTGTGACACTATTCACTGAGTCATGTATGCATCCCAGGTGTGCTGGAGCTGAGGTCAGTGAGAACAGGGGAGACAGTCATTCGAGGAGTATCATCATCTCTTTACCTGTGTGCGGACACAACTGGACGTCTAAGGGGAGAGGTGAGGCATGCAATCTACTATCTGCCCACTGTTCCTTTGCTGCTTTATTCTTTCTGTGTCCATATTCCAGTTCTTGTATGTGGTTGCTGGGTCATATAATTTTGTATACTGTATGGTGCTCTCCAGTGATTTATTTTGTTTAAATATTGGCAGGTGTAGTTTGAAGCAGCACAACACACTGCTTTTATTTAAAATTGATATACATCTTGCTAAGAGGTTTACATTTGTCAGTTTTCTACTGTGCATAGTACCATTAGTATGCACGCTGGAAACCAATGATTAACTGTAACATTATAACCGTTGTGAAAATCTGAAACAATGTTTTTAATTCATTAGAGCTTGTACAAGGAGGTAGACTGCACCTTCAACGAGCTGCTGCAGGCAAACGGATACACTCTTTTTTTGTCCAAGCATCATGGATTTCCTGTGTCCCTGGCATCAAAGCTGAACAATGAACAATTCCCTCCTTTCTCCCAGTTCCTACCTTTGAGAACTCAAATTTCCTCAGGGAAGAAGGGAAGACAAAATGAAAATCAAACGCCAGAGCAACAAAATTTGGATACTGACTCTGAGGATCCCTTTGGAATGGGTCGCAAGGTCACTGTGCATAGCCCGGAATTCCACAGTAAGGAATGATGCCCTTGACTAGGATTCAAGGCACGTTACACGCTCTAATGTATTTACCAGAAATATATTTTCCCAAAAATGTGATGATGTAGCAACAGTTGTTCGTGCTACTAGATTTGCATTGTTAAAGAAGGTGGTTGCTGAGGTAATCCAGGAACATATTGTCCAGTGTGCCTCAGTTTGTCTTGAATTGCAAATATTACGGACTAATGCTCAAGAACCTACTGTACTTGCAATCATGGGCCTGTGGGGTTTTTGCTGTGCAGTGGGTTTTGAGCTGCTGCAATATCTTGTGGTATGAATTCTTTGGATCTCTTGTTATTTGAGCTGCAGTTATTTTATATCATAATTTATCATGTTAAATATTTTAAAGTTTATTTATCATTCTTAGCATTGTAGTATTTATGTTATTGTGCCATGTTTCCATATAATTTATTTAATCATTTTGGAATGAGAGAATGTAAGCCCTATTTAAATGTATTTGATATTTTTGATATTTCTATGTAATTCATTCGCAAAAACTATAAAGTGATACTCATATACACTTGTCGATTTCACGGCTAATGCATATGTAACTAATATTCTTTAAAGTGAAGAAGCCAAATGCTGGTGTTGGTAGCTTGTAGGACAATGTTAAAATAAAAAACTGCGCCCTTTGTGATAATTTATCTAATTGCTGATGGGTCAAAATAATAAAACAAAAAGTACATGAACATATATGTTTATAAAAATACACTTTGAACAGTAATGTTCTTCTCATGTTCCTATTCTTATATGAATGCTATTTCTACCCCCATCTTGAGGGCTGAAAGCTGTATCGTATTTTCCTGGCTAGCAATGAACTGACTGAATAGATAAATTACTTTGTTACAGGATTATATTGATTGCTTTCATAGCTAATAGCCTGTAATAGCCTGACTTTGCTCATGTTACTGTAGAAAATCACAATATTTCAACCAATGTTGGTTTGCTTACCTTTGTGCAGTGCTGTTGTGCTAGTAAGCAAAACCATCAGTTTTAGTATAAAATTAAGCAATTTATATTTTATTTAGCACGATACCAAATATGGTAATCTAATGGACAACCAATTAGAGCATCGTAATAGCTGCAATACATGACGTAGCCTACTGTACACGATACACGTATGACTCTAACGAAGATAAACAAATGTTTTAACACATTTCTATTGTCACCTTCGATACTAAAATATTACTTGCATGTGGATAAAGTAACCTAGGCTAATTAAGTGCACAGTTAAAATGGCTTCGCTTTTGCTACCGCTCTCAAAATTGAGACGCCCGTCTAATATCCAAAAAAAGAAAAGCAACCGTGTTTAGAACTTTTAACTTTCTCCGGGAAAAAAACCCCACGATTAGTCTTCAGGTTTTTGCTCTCCCATCCTCAAATTCTGCGCGTGGATGTCAGATGACGTAGCCACTGTAATCGTAGGTTGAATCTCTTGTCTTATTATAGAATCCTTGGATCTTATCGCACAGTGTGACAGCAATTAAAGACGGGCCTACGTCGCACATTGCAAAATGTTATAATAGTAAAAGACGGCCGATATCGCACAGTGTACAGCTAGCCATTTGTGGTCTGCTATGTTCCCTGTGACTTGAGGAGGATAGATGCTGCAAGGTTGCTGTGCGTGTATCCTTCTAGGACAGCAGTGGGACATTATTAAATATTATTAATAAATAATCGTGTTGCCCGTTTCTCAACACTTCAGGGAGTGTCATGTGTCACAGTTCCAGTATACAGTGTAGTATAATGGTAAGAAACTGGTCTTGTAGCCTAGAAATTTCAGGTTCAGTCTCTTGATAGGACACAGCTGTAGTACCCTTGTGTAAGATACTTAGCTTGCATTGCTTCAGTATATACAGTATTAAGTTGTACATGGATACTATGTAAAAGTGGGTGACATTGGCTCAGGCCGCAAGGACATTCTTCTGGCTATTAGAGGGTTGCCGGTTCGATTTCCACCCTAGGTGTGTTGAAGTGTCCCTAAGCAAGACACCTTAACCCTAAATGCCCATATGGTTGCTTTATAAATGCCAACCATTTCAGTGTAAAAGCTGTATAAGTCAGTCTGGATAAGAGCATCTACTAAGTGCCTCCTATGTAATTTAATGTAAACGGAATTTTGACAAATTCCCATATCTGTGCAGCCCTACTAAATGGAATGTTTGTCCTGTACTTCATTTGAAGAAACTGGGGATGTTAATGCATTGATGGGGGGATCCATACACTCCTATGTGAAAGAAGAGGCAGTGAAAACCTGTATGACATTTTGTTTGGACATCCAAACAGGTTGACTTATAGCATTGTCAATGATGCTATGAAAAGTAAATGTTTTAAATTTGCACAGAAAACCAAGTGAACTATGAGCCTTTTACAGAGTGATTTGGGTGAACAATAAATACCAGTGGTGTATACTGAATGCTATTCACACCTTTGGATTAGTTACATGAGCATCAAGCCAAATCCTAATGTGGATCTGTTGCCATATATAAACAGGGTAGACAGGAAGTTCAAATAAAACATGGGCCCATGTTTCCTATCCTCTGTCATTGCTTAAAATGAATCTTGCATTTACAGTAATTGTATTCTTAGCTTTTTCCACATTTTATTATTGAATTACCCATAAAAGGATATTGAAGTAATAGTTCCGTTTCTGGAATTTTATAATATATAATATTTTATAGTTTTATAAAATATTATTTCACTATTTGTGTGTTTGTAGGTCATCATACACTTCTAAGATATCCTTTTTTACACAGGAAAAATATCTGGGCCAATTGAAAACATACCCTATAATTAAGCAATCAGCTAATTAGTTACTTGCAAATTCAACCCTATCCTACAATAATAAATCTGTTATTGTTTTAGAAAAAAGTGCATCCATCAAGTTGGTATTAAGGTATATGTATTTATTATGTGCAATTGTCACAAGAAGTTTACAATGGCGGGGTACAAATTTAAGCTCTGATTTAGAAAGCTGGTGGCTATAAACATTGGATTACATGGTGAAAAACACCATAGAAATATTACACACTGGTGATGTCAACAAAATAATTGATAAAATATAGCTTTATTAAATACATATAAACACAGAATACACAATGCAAGTACAAATGCAGCATTCTGGACATTGACATTCACTCAATAATGTACATACACTTTATAGACCTTTGTTTGACCTGTCCAGTGATTAATGAGTTACTTTACATAATACATTACAGAATTGCTTAAAATAGTACACCTTGTGGCACAATATACGATTAAACTGTATTTTATTAAGCTTGTGTGGTATAGCTTACTCTGTGTGGGGATTTGTGTGATTGCTATAAATTCTGAAATGTTAGCATTCCTTCTCATACAATGTACTTCACCCGTTTTGCTGGGGTATGTGTAGTTTATCTTGATAACTCCTTCAGACTTCACCTAGTAACCTAAACACAATGAGTAAATAAATATATAAACACTACATAATATAACATCACAACAATTTGTTACCGATTCATAAATAAATACCTGATTGGTGGTAATAAATAGTCATTGTTAGTAATAAATAAATACTGTGAGTAAATAAATCATCTTTCTGACAATTAAAGGTACAATAGGTAAGATTTTTGTGTTAAAACATTGTTACCAGACCATTGTAAATCTCTTCCGATCATTGAAAAAGGCACAGTGACATGTTGACTCACCCTCTGTCTGTGTTTATAGTCCTTAAATTTTGTATAGCTGCACAATAATTCAAGCTCATTGGTTGAAAATTGGTTCTAATTGCCACAGCCAATGGCATGGGGGAGGGGGGGATTCAGTGTCATCGCTTTCACAGAGAAGGGGGAGGGATAAACAGTGTTGTGGCTTGAGGGTGTTTGTTGCTGCAATTCCTTTCTTGACCGTTAGAAGCCTGAAATTACATATTGTACCTTTAAGGCTGTGTTGACACGTGTATAAGATTTAATCATGATATACCATGGTATTTTTTGTCATTCTTCAATTGCTGTTCGCAGAAGTGATCCTGTTTTGCTCTCCTTTACGCAGGGTAGCGACAAAGCAGGATTACTAAGTTAGCTGGGTAACTGGGCAGACTAAAAGCCAAAACAGTTATTTTTATATCAAATCATGTTCCAGGTTTTAGTGTGGTTATCCACAAAACTCGGTAATCCTGCTTTGTGGCCCCAGGTGAGTAGAGTCATTTAAAACATTATATAAGCACTGGCACCATGCTAATTTGTCAGTGTAACTGTGCTAGTGCGTCACTGGAAATGTACTGTACAACCTTGTTTATGAATGTGGTATTCAGTCAGGCAGTGTTTACAGTCACTTCCCCTCTCACTGTCAGATTGCATACACTGCCAGAATTTTTTTTACCTTTTGAGGTACAATGGCTTGTCACTGCGGCAGTGTATTTTAAGGTACAAACATGACCCTGTGAGGGAACATTGTACAATGGAGAACAAAAAACGGACCCCTAACATACCCTTTTTTCTGATGTGTGTATACTGTGGCATGCAATCTGTGCTTGTGTTTAGCCTCTCCACCTCACACCTGTGTCACCAGGGGCTCCCTGAGATTACCTACTGTCAGCTTCCCATTCTGATCTGCACAAAGCCCTCCCAACAGAGTTCCGTTGAGAGGAGGACAGATCTCCAGGGGGAGAGCTTCACCCTCCCCTTCCCCCTCCCCCTCCTCATTGCCCTCGTTTTCCCACAGCGAGGACTTGATGTGGCTGTACTCCTTCCTGTCCTCGCACTCTGTCTCCCTGTGGTAGAAGTAGCTGAAGTTGGAGACGATGACAGGCACGGGCAAGGATATGGTCAGCACTCCAGCGATGGCACACATTGACCCCACCAACTTCCCCCACACCGTCTCTGGATACATGTCCCCATATCCCACCGTTGTCATGGTGACCACGGCCCACCAGAAGGCCTCTGGGATGCTGGTGAAAGCCGTGTCCTTGTGGTCAGCCTCTGCAAAGTAGATGGCGCTGGAGAAGAGGATGACTCCAATGAAGAGGAAGAAGATGAGCAGGGCAAGCTCACGCAGGCTGGCTCTCAGGGTCTGGCCCAGGATCTGAAGCCCCTTGGAGTGTCGGGAAAGCTTGAAGATTCGGAAGACTCTCACCAGACGGATGACCCTGACGATGGCCAGCGACATGGCCGGAGTGCTGCCCTTGGACTTGGCCAGCTCCGTTCCAAGCGTGACAAAGTAGGGGAGGATGGCAGTGAAGTCAATGACATTCATGACATCTTTGAAGAAGTGAAGTTTGCTGGGTGAGCAGGCGAAGCGCATCAGCAGCTCAAAGGAGAACCAGAAGATACACATGGTCTCCACGATGAAGAAGGGGTTCTGGAAGGGGCTGGAGGCTGGGGGGGTATGCATGGTCATATTGTGGTTGTGGGTGTGGGGCTGATACAGGTATTCCTAGAAAAAAAGAGCAGAGTAGAGAAGTGGAACTAAATGGAAATGTATAGTTTGTGATATAAAATGCGAAACTATCAAAGGGATGAGATCAAGCTTCAGAAAGTGCATTGTCAGTGTTAGAGGTGGCACAGCAATATTTAGAACAGCAGACCTAAATATATGGTGGAAACATGTCTTCTATCAATTAAAAAAAACATTTTCTTGAGCTGTAGGCAAATGGGCCAATACTCTAGACTCAATGTAAATATTTACCTCTGCAAAACACATAGAAAAGTGCTCCTCTTTGCATAAACATATTAAAATAACATGTGTTATGATGTCTGTTTGAGTATGTACACATGTAAAAGAACCATTCCAAAAAAACAAAAACCTTGAAAAACACTCACTGCAGTAGTCTCGTTTTTTCTGGGTTGATGTCTTTAAAAGGAAGAAATGCAACTTGATGTAAATTATAAGATTCCAATTAAAATATATTATTACAAAATTGATACTGTTGCATATTGCATATGCCTTTGCTCTGATTTAGGATAGTCCGTCATCTATGTTGACGACAGTATTTACAGGTTTATTGCAGCTCTTTCCCTTTCAGTCAAAGGAACTCAGTTTCCAAATGTAAACTTAAACTTTAAGTATTTTGCTCAAGCTTAAATTTCAAATTGTTCTAAATGTCTTTGAGCCCAAAAACATAACTTGTTTGAATATCTGGTCAAAACAGAGGTGTGAGATTGGGGTATAATGTGAAACTTTTGATAGTAACATACAATATTGGTTTGATTATGTAACAGTAAAGCAATGAAACCAAGAGTGCTGTTATACCATTTGGAATTGATCTTGGTACTGCATATTTGGGATTTGGGCCCACTGAAAATGTGTGCTGTTGGGAATGCATTAAATATATTAAACAGCATTGACATTACATATGTGATGTCCTCTAAAGGGAATTCTTTTTCAGTTGCAGGTTCTCTAGAAAATCAGCTGCTAATTATCTCCAAAATGGGGGTTTTCCGGTTACAGGCACAACTTTTTCACTAGCTTCTGGATCTAGTGCATTGACTGGTGAAAGCTCTAAAATTCATAGATTCAATAGGTTTGTTTGAAATTGAACTGAAAATGAATGACTTTTTGTGTTTTCTGTATAAAAAGCTTGTTCATAATTGCGAGTAAAATTGGTGTAAAAATGTCTGAAGATCTATTACTTTCAAATGGATTCTGACATTTTGCTAGTTTAAATTTATAATTGCTATTAGGACAATTATTTGTTTGTGCTCATCTTTCATTCCATTTTTGTCAGCCTGTCTGAACACACAGTACCTGGTGATACCTGTTTATGTGTGTACGTGTATGCTGCTGTTTGTCAAAGTACCTATAATAAGACTTTTCTACGTAAATATAAAATATACTTTTCTCCGTAATTTTCAGAAGGTGAGTCACTGGGTGTCGTAATAAGGGTGCTCGCTTTATGTGTTATGTGTTGATGTGTTCTCTGGGTTGTCCTCGCTCTATAAATAGTGCCTTAAATCTCCTAGGAGAAACATGAGAGGCCCCCCCCTCCACTTTCTTTCTCCATCTTCGTCAGTACCCATCTATCTCTTGCTCTGGATCTCACTCACATCCAAGTGCCAGTGGGACAAGGTTACAGCAGGTTCTTGGCAGGGTTGACCCGGCCAGTGTAAGTACAGTTCAACACAGTGGTTGGGAAAACCACAAAAATAAGATACGGCCTCCCCCCTCACATTCTTTTTTTACCCCTCCCTCTCTCCTCTATTTCCCAGAAAGCTTACTTTTTCTGTTGAGCGTAGCACATTTTATATCTGACTTACAGGCTTTTCACCATCACCTCTGCCCTTCATTCCTCTCCCGTTCCTTGCACACTCACACTCAATCTAAGTGTATCATATTTAACAGCATGACTAAAATAATCTGGGCATTAACCTCTCTCTCCTTGTATCCTTCTCTTCTTACTTGCTGATTTTCCATTAGTTTTTCTTCTTCTGAGGGCAGTTGGCACTCAAAAAACAAATGTAGAATCCGGATGTGCATGGTCAGTGTTCACACATCGAATGTGTACTTGTTTTCATTATCGGAACATTCACTGTAATCTGATTTATTGGCACTAGTTTGACCAGGTATCTTTAACCCCTTAAGTCTAGGACTAACTCAGAGAAATGTTGATAGAACTGTTTACTTAAAATTTATCTGGAGGAAATATCATTGTTGTCCGTTTCGCTGTTGTATACTTCTACAAAAGTACCTAGATGAGACATAGATTAGATTTTTTTTTTTTTGTGATATTGCCGTCAAAAAAAATTGACTTGGCTCCATTGTGTTTCTAAGGGCACCAGCCACAGCTACAATAATCTGTATCCAGTCAAAAACCGAAAATATTTTCAGTGAGGAAAAAACTCCCACTTTCACTTTCATGTTTTAGCTTCTGTAGCTTTGCTTCAGTAAAATTTTGAGTAATTCTGACTCTTGGAAAACAAACCCCGAATGGTTACCTTTCAGAAGAGACCAGGATTATGCCTGTGTTCAAAAGGGTTCAAAAATAGTCACTATTTTATTTTGAGTATGTCACTTTTAAGCTTGTGCTAAGAAAAGGGCGATACTTCAGGGGTTTAATGGCCAATTTAAGATTCCTAAAATATAATCTGCTGTATGCCTCTGAAATAATGTTTGTTATTAGAATTCATAGCTTACAAAAATAAACAATTAAATCAGCTGATAATCAAACGTGTTTCAAATCAATAGAACATACAACATATAACACTCATAAAGGATTCCGTGCTGTTACAAAACAATGTAAAAAACATGTTTTATCATCTGAAAACCCCCCTTTCTATTTACCCTATCTACTTTGCCCCCTTTTGGTTGCCCATTCAAATTATTGTCACATTCATATTCATATCATACAAAAACTGTGATGAAATAAAACCACAAAACGGTGATGCAAGATGATTAAAAAGACACTCTGCTAGCGAGAACAGCACTTTAGATGCTTATCAGCCTTTGTGCAAAGCAGGGCAATAAAACTCCAGCCTCGCTCACAGTTTACAGCTCTCACCTCGACAATAAGGGCCTATACTAAACAACTCATGGTACAATTTATCCACGTAAAAAAACTTGTTCCAATATGAGAACAAAAATATACAATTCAGTTGCATGAATAAAACCGATTTCTTTCTCATTGCACATCTGCCTGACATATTTCCAGTTTGGTAGAAATATAAGTTTCTTTTGCTAATTATTTGATAGACATATTTCTGGAACCCCCACCTGGTTATGAAGCTATGACTGTTTTCTAGCATTGGAGTTTATTTCATAATGCGTTCAGTCATTTCTGAGAAAATTATATTTTTTCCGGGACTATACCTAGAAAAAGTCTCCTTGAACTACATCATATTGTTGCCATTGCTAGGTCATTTCAGTACTAAACTAAGGTGAAACATGGTAAGCTTCTTGTACGGAGTCTCCTACCCTTGCCATAAAGGCCCGGACACACCAAACCGACGGTCGGCCGTCGGACGCCGGTGGCGCCCTGTCGGCTGAGTCTTTCCGGTGTGTCCCGCACGCCGACACTCCGTCGGCGTGTTTTGGAGGGCTCCGACGGAGCCCCCGGAGCCGTCGATGAGAGAGAGCTCTCTGATTGGCTGTCCAGCTAGCGAATCAGTGCACGAGAAGAGAAACGGAAGCGACGAAAACAAGCAAACGAGGAAGTCAACAGGACGCAGACAAAAAGCCAGTGCCATTCCAAAGTTACTATCACTACCAGACATAATTTTCGATTAGTATTACTAAATAGCGAGAGAACAAGGAAATTGCTGCAAACTGTTTGTTGTGAGCGAGACAATGGCTGCTTCTAGGTCCAACGCAATGCAAACGCATTCCCCAGTCTTCCGGTTTCCATTTTTTGAAAGACAAATACAGACTACCGCCACCTGCTGGTGTGGAGAGTTATTACCTCTCACGCAGGCGCAGAACGTACGTGCAACTCGGCCGTCGGCGGACCGTCGTTGCGGTGTGTTCGGCACAGCCAACATTAACGACGCGTATCGACGCGAGATCTTTGTCGACGCTCCGCGGCCGACCGTCGGTTTGGTGTGTCCGGGCCTTAAGGCACAGTGTGCCATAGTCAGGTGGCCGATAGTTTAGGAATATCGCTGAGTTTGCATAGCAAAATTAATATATAGACATGTGTAATTACAGGATTTGGACTTGCTATAGATAAACCTCTAATTGTACTGGTTCACAGGGCTGACAGAGCTTTGGTTAACCTAATTTTGAAATAAAGTTGCATTTAAAAGGTGATGCAGTTTTGTTAGAAAGCATTAGGGTGAGTAATCCTTTTGGATAGCTTTTTGGACACTTGGGGCATGCTTTATAAAAACATACTCTCATATATGTGAATAAAACATGTGTAAAGGTTAATTTTCTTTACATTTTGTATCATAAAATCTGTTTTAGTAGGACAATGAGCTTTTCTGGTCATTCATGTGCCTGGACAAAAATATATGCAGATGTTTTTTATTGAGGACATCTGGGTGCAGTTTTGGGAAAACTCATGTGGAACTTGAATGCTTGTCAATATTTTACCATATTTTATAATACGTTGACATCAAATGTAAAGTAGTTCTGGGTTGGTCCTTGACCAAATTGAGATATTCAGTGCTAAACTATAAAAACATAAGGCATTTTGTATTTTGTTTGTATTTTAGTGTACCTTTTTTATACACTGTACATACATTCTCTGACATTAATTTGTTCTGTCACAAATTTCTGAATAGTACTCTTCTTTAATTTAAGTCTCCAAACATGTGTGTGCAGTAAATAGTCTTTTATAGGACTAGTACAAAATAGGTGAAAATTGCCCTTTGGGGGGAGTGTAAAGGGTTACATTTACAGGCCCAGGTTACATTCTCCTTGAGCAGTTCAGCCAAAAGGAGACTGAATTCGGAAACTACTGCGGCACTTCCAGCCACACTAAGGTTTACCTGAGGTAAGAGGCAGTCATACTATATACTATATATCATGAACATGCCATGTTACACCTCATCAATCTATCCATTTAAAATATACAACAGTAACAGTATTTCAATATATATGTACAATACCTACGAATGAACACTGTCTATATCAGGGATAAATGCTGATTATGACCATGTGAACTTAAAATAGGACCCAAAAAATATTTCACCAGGAAGTATGTAAAATAGCTTCAAAATATACACTCAATGATGACATTACTTGGTAGACCTTTACACCAGCTCCTAAATGCAAATATCTAATCCACCTATCATGTGACAGTAACCCAATGCATAAATGCATGCAGACATGGTCAAGAGGTTGAGTTGTTGTTCAGACCAATCATAAGAAAAGGAAGAAATGTGATCGATGTGACTTTGACCATGGAATAATTATTCGTGCCAAATGGGATGTTCAGAATCTCAGAAACTGCTGAACTCCTGGGATTTTCACACAGAACAGTCTCTAGATTTTACAGAGAATGGTGGGAAAAACAAAAATTATTCAGTGAGCGGCAGTCCTATCGGTGAAAACCCCTTTTAATGAGAGAGGTCAGAGGAGAATGACCAGACAGGATCAAGCTGACAGGAAGGTGACAGTAAATAATCATGCGTTACAACAATGGTATGCAGACGTGGATGGGCTATATCAGCAGAAGACCAGTACGTCAAAACCAAACAGTCTAATAAATACCTGATAAAGTGGTCACTTCTTTTATTTTTTCCATTTCCCTCCCTTTCCCATAATTTATATCTAGAATCTTCAAACTAGAATCTCCCCTCTACCAAGGTTAACTATAACTATATCCAAAATGCATTCAGTCAGCCAATGCTTATTTTGCCACTGAGTCCACAACCATTACACAATAAATCTGCATGTGTTGCTTAGCTTGTGCTGACAAACTGCAGAAAAACCACAGGCATCCAACCAGAGGTGCAAACGTATAGTATTATTACACTATTAAGCAATGAGGAAGATGATAACCATAATGGTGATACCTGAGTGATGTTCTGTCATTTGTGAATCTCCATGCAGTTCTCCCTGCCTCACTGGAGGACTACGAATTTGGATCTTGACCTTGAGGTTAACCACTACACTTTTTAATGATGTATATATATATATATATATATATATATATATATATATATATATATATTCAATATACTTCAAATAAAATGCACATAGGGGTTTGAGGGTACATATCTATGCATTCAATAATTCTGTAGTTAAATAATAGTTAAATAATTAGTTTTTCCCACTTTCCTGTCTTTTCCACTTTTTCATTTCTCGTCTATTGTCTAGTTATTTACTACTTTTCCCTCTTTAATAAACTGTATCTCTGCTTTTGTCCTTTAAACCTCTCATCCCTCTTTCTCACCCATCTCCCTAATTTTTCTTTCCTTCTCCCTCGGTTCAGGCCTTCTCCAACCATACCATCCCTCCCTCTCCAGATCTCACCTCTTTGTCATCCCTGAAGTCAGGCAGTGTTTCCAGGCAGAAGATGAGAATGGATACTACAATGACCATGACGCTGACGATGGCGATGATGCGGGCACCAGAGGAGGATTCTGGGTGCTCAAACAGCATCCACAGGCGCCTCTGCACCTCGTTCTCAGGCAAGGGGCGCACCTCCTCCTTGGGGAATCCTTCGTCGTCCTTGAAGCGCGCCATGATGTCCTCGCCCAGCTCATAAAACTCCAGCTCATCCATGAAGACGTCAAGAGGCACATTTGCAGGCCGGCGCAGGCGGCCTCCTGATTGGTAGAAATAGAGGATGGCATCGAAGCAGGCACGGTTCCGGTCAATGAACAGTTCGTTCCGCAGCGGGTCAAAGTAACGCAGCCGCCGGTGTGGGTCTCCCAGCATGGAATCTGGGAATTGAGCTAGAGTGCGGAGCTGCGTCTCGTACCTCATGCCTGACACGTTGATGGCCAATCTTTCGGTCAGTGCCCAACCACCTTTCCACAAAGAGCCGGAACGTCGGCTATCCCCCTTCCGGTCTTTCCTCTCCTTCTCCCCTCCCTCATTCTCCTTCTCCCCCTTCTCTGTTGTGTTACATTCCTCTTTCATCTGTTTGACATTGTCACAGAATTCCACTTTCAATTTCTCATTGTCTTCTCCCCCTACATTTCCTCCACTGTCCATCCTTCCCTCGTTCTATTCTCCTCTGCTTTCGGTATACTGTATGGTATAAAGAGAAAATGGTGTGGTATGGTGTTTCTGAAAAAGAAAGAATAAACTAGATTAGAATTATTAATGATATTACATTCATAATGTTGTGTTGGTGTTACTAATTGTATCATTTTTTATTGTTACAGTAAGCATTCTTTTTGTTAAAGATTTCCTACCAGAATCATGTGCAGAGTAAATATTGTTTACATTATGCGGGTTGTATGTTATTTGTAGGTATTATTTTGTGTGTAATATCATTTTAAATGCTGAATAATCCTATTGTACATACAAGGCATATAATAGTGCAGTTGTTATACCATATATGTAAGACTAAGAGTAAAAAGTACTACTTATGGCCAGCACATTGTTCCCACTAAAAACATCTAAACTGGAACTGGAATGTATCAGCGGTATTTGTATGTAAGAACACTCTCAGAAATAAAGGTATGAAAAGTGCTTAAAAATTTACAAAGGCTTGTCGCTGGGACCGTGCTCTATAGGTACATAATATTATACCCCTAGCCAGCAAGACTAATAATCATACATAAATCTTTTTATTTTAAAAACATACTCATTTGTACCCAATGAGAATATTACTGTTCTTTCAGGGTACATTTGGGAAATTTGATCCTTGAAGAACAAAAATGTACTTCCACTGTCGCTTTATTTCTGATAGGGAATACTAATCACACAATAATCAGCCAAGAAGATCCGAATAAGAATCTGCATGGTCATAAAACAAGCTTAGCAAAGCTCTTAGGAAATAAAAAATAAATCCATTAAGTCCTAGGTCTAAAAAACTATTGTAAGTGGAGCAGTCGTGTTATTAGTGTAGTTAGTGAGACACAGGATCACTCACTGAGGCAGCTGTTGTGGATAGCCTAATCAGTACACAGAGTCACACTGTTGTCTTTCCTGTCTCCTCATACTGTCTCTCTCTCCCTTCCTTTTGCTGTCACCATGTCTGTCTGTCCCTCTCCCGGTCTTCTTCTTTCTGTCATTTCCACTCGTTCGCTCGCTCTATCTCACGGTCCACACAGCTCACTTTGGAGTTCTGTGCCTGGGAAAAGTTAACTACCCCCTCGTCCTTTTCTCCCACCCCCCTTCTGACCAGTTAGCAACTTACAGTTGTCTGTTGGTCAATTACTTCAATGTCTCCCCTCCCACCCTCACACCGTCTTGAAATTTTTGGGAATGCTGTCGTGTCGAAATTCAATCTACCACCCCGCTTTTACGCCCCCTCCCACTGGTTCAGAACAACCTTCACCTCCCTTCTCAAATGTCACCCCTCTGCCCCTGGCTTGTACACAGCTTACACGGCCTCGCCCCCACTACTCCCCGTCTAGACAGACATACACATGGACAAGCAGGTAGACAGATATTTACAAATGAACAGAGTCTGACAAGTGCTACTGTCAGACAGGAAATTAGTCCTGGACACATGACCATATCAATTCTTTCTTTACCATGATAACAGTAAGTGCAGCAATCATATTATAACAAATTGCTGTGCCCCTTTTTTATTTTTTTGCATTGAATTGACAGATCCTATCAAACCAGAGCCCTTTAACCAAATAAAAAACAAAGACATACAGAGAAAGTGAACTTTGATGTAGGCTGATGAATTACAGAAAATGATAGAGAAGAAGAAGAAGAAGAAGAAGAAGAAGAAGAAGAAGAAGAAGAAGAAGAATGTCAAATAGCCATTCAGATTGACAGTCACTTTCACACACAAACAAGGTCCTGGTATTACTGTCATCAGCACAGACTTGCTGCTTGCAAAATGCAAGATTTTCTTTTAATACACTGATCTATAGGCCAGCCAGGGAAATGCTGGATTCATGACAGTTTAGAAACCTGAAGTAAAATGGCCAAAAGAAACTTCAGTGTGAATACAAAGGTCTTGTCTCGAATGGCCTGATCATGGAGCAAATCATCATCATGAGCAAGCTGGGATGTTGCTGCAACTTGACCATAAACAGAGGAAAAAGTATAGCATGACAAAGTATGCTTTCCCCCTGATTTCCTCTATTATTGCATATTTGTCGCACTGAATGGTTTCAGATCTTTAGACAAAATGTCATATGGGAACCCGAGTGAACACAAAACACGTTTTAAAATGGCTATTTAATGATCACCCCTGTGAAACAGTAACTGCCCCCTTAAACTTAATAACTGGTTGCAGGGCTTCATTTCAGAAAAAGAAACTAGGGGATGGCAAAAAATTATGTTGTTTTTTTTAATACCATAATTTAACCAGGAAAAGGTCAGAGTTTTGAGTGGACTACAATGGGGAAATGTGCTTTTTGGCACCAGGCTCAATAAGCTGCTATACCTCTGATAACCACTGGAGTTAGGGAGCTTCTGGGGAAATGTCAATCCCTAGTCCCCTGACTGATCCGTGATTCAGAGGATGAACTTCTACTTGTGAGTTAGTCAATACAATAAATAGTTCTGGATTAAAATGTGCATTCTTGAGCTCTGTTGAAGTCCACGAGTAACTGTGGCATTATATTTGGAAAGAGAAGTTGCTATTGAGTTTTTCTAAAGTAAACTTTTAGCGAATTAATTTGGCCTACAAGAAATAAAAAGGTCCATTAGGCCTATATCAAGGGGAACCACATCTAAAAATGTAGATAGCTTCACAAGATGTGGCAAATTATCCAAGTATTCATATCTGCAGACCGAAGATTTTGCACGGGTGGAGTTCCTGTCACTGACTTTTCAGGAGGCTTGAATTTCCGGTTCAACCAATTAGAAGGCTCAAATTATGTGTCTCTACGATAGGATAGGATGTATGATACGAAAAAAAAGAAAATAAATATATGACAATAGCAATAAATAAAGTAGCCTACAATATTATATGCATTAATAAGAGAAATACTGTGCTTTTAAGTTACCAAACAGTCTACTCTGCAGAATCAGGCTATGCATGTAAACATGAATTAGCTTTATTTTAGGAATACTAAAATATTTAAATACACTTTTACATAAGTTGGGTGCATACTGCTGTAATATTCCATTTAGGTTTTTCTGAAGTTTAGAATGTGAGTACTTCCATTGTATGTAGCAATTTCTTTCAAGAATTGCTATAATCCTTATCACACTTAATTATGAGAACACAGCATTCATTGTATTCAATACAACGTGTTGGTGTAAACTGTGGACCCTTTACATTCACATATAATGATAATTATAATAAAAACAGATAAACAAACACATTTTTAAAGCAAAAACGTATTATAGAAACTTTCCAAACTGCCCTCTACCTTCTCAATCTTAGCTAATTCTGCAGGTCATATTTGTGGTTAAATCTCAAGAGTAAAGACTGAGATGTGTTTTACTACTGTAACCACTGGCAATAAAGAAAAACAACTATGCTAAGGTGCGTGATGAGTATCAAATATCAGAAAGGTACTTAAAGGAATATGAAAACTGGCTTGTACTCTTCAGGTTTATTTCTCATTTATCGCTCCTGGGTTGCAGTTCCAGGTTCCAGTCCGTTTGATACTCTGGGCAGTATGGCACTAGGTGGCTTGGGCGAGGGTTGAATAGTAGTTTTAGAATTTACACACTGACACCTGGTCTTACTGCATAAAACTACAAAAGGAACTACAAAGAAGAAAAATAAAACAATCTATATTTTTTACTGTGTATTTTGCTAGAAGTGGAGGCACGCCATACTGCTCTGTTGCTTACCAAGTTAATAATGTTCACAGCTAACTTAATCCCGATCCTCGTCCTCAATCGATCACCGCCTGTCCGATGTTTGCAGCCAGCCAGGCACTATGGAATATAACAGACGGAGGGAAAATAAAATTCAAAAAAGTGAAATACGTAGTCTATTGGCCGGATTAGAGAGTGATTGACAACTGATTATAGACAGTGGCTGGTCGGGTTAATAATAATTCAAGCCTTCTAATTGATCAGACCGAAAAGTGAGTGACAGGAACTCCGCCCATGCAAAGTCTCCGGTCTGCAGACACACCCTATTCAAATATCTAGATGGATAGATAGTACATGTCACATCCCACTTGGACAGCAGAGGGAGACAACGATCAGGGGAAAAAAAAAAAGCTCTTTGTTTCCTTCGCTCTAGTGCTTGATATTGAAGCTATTTGCTCAGAAGTGATACCTGGGCCCATTGGGGGTGGGGGGATTGTCTACACTTGTGATTTTTTAAATTCTCACAGCACGATCACGCCACACAAAATGAGCAGAGCAAGGGGATATACTACAAAGATAGATTACGGGGTTAGCTAGATTAACAAACTCTAACCCTGGGTTTCTCGCTACTTTAAATCTAGGTACATCTCTGGGGCAATTTATGCTGCACGGCTGAAGGCCATTTTACACAGCTGCTACAGAATGGTAGCGGATTGTGTGTATTTATACCAGATGCGGATGCCACACGTTGCCTGCTGCAGCAGCCTGCAGCAGTCTTCCAGTACGCAGCAAAAATAGACCAGAGGCTCTAGTAGAAAGCTCATCCCGTTCGTTGGACGAGGAAAAACTGATTGTCAAGGAGGAGAAACACAGAGCTCTATGATCTAAAAAAGATGCTATTTGGTTTGCTGTCGCCAGTACCTTTAGAGCTTCTGGTATGTATTTTGTTAAAATAAAGTTCCTGGGATGCTTATCTAACCTGTTTCTGCCTATTCCTACCTGTATTAAAAGATGGTGTCATTCTGTTACAAATGGTAATGTCGTTTTAACTCCAATGTGATATGCAAAGTACATGGTGGGATATGTACAGTATATGCAGAAAGCATATACTTATATATACTTAGCCTACATATGACGCAGCCATGAGCATCTGTGTCCACTCAAATATAAAAAATATTTTCTGCGAGAAAAGAAGCTTCCACTTCCACTGTGTTTTATTATCTATAACTTCGTTTTAGTAATATTTAGAGTAATTTTACTCTAATCCCCCAAGTGTATCCTTTCAGAAGCGAGATTGTGCCTGCAGTCAAAAGGCTTCAAGAGTAGTAACCATTTTATTTTGCTCCAAATGACATACACATGTAATAATGACCATTTGGTTTTGTTCTACCTTGTATTAAAACAATGCCATTTCCAGCCTGTTTTCTACATTTTCTGTCAAAATAGTTACTCTGATATGTCTACATACATACTACATACTTAAGCGAAAACCTAAAGATGCTCTCCAATAATAGTTAAATAGTTAAATGCAGTAAATAGTTAAAACGAATTAAGTTCTCTAATATTCTACTTAGCCAGAAGTTCCCTGAAGTTTGGCAGGCTAAGAAGTGCAGCCTAAGATACTTGAGGGCGGGAACGCATGTACGCAGCCCAACCAAAAAAAAACAAACGGATAAAAGCATAGTTGGGATCTCTTCACACCCGCTTCTACTTCGGCACTTGTTGTGACAATGGCATTTAGGACGGTGAGTAGCTAAGCGGTTCACTCATTTATTACTGTCTTGTTTTGTGCCTCATTATTTTGTTCTGTCTGTATCCTATTTATGCTGCTTATTGCAATCATTTGTGAAATAACTGACTGACAAAAATGTTTATATGAATCAATTCACTTTCTTAATGCCATTTAATTACATCGATAGCACGCATGAATAATTATCTTTTAGTTAACAAAGCAGACACATAGATCACACATCAACAACAAAAAAACGGACACATTAGAGCTCTGTAAAAAAGTATAGGTTCATTTCCTGCTAAACCACTGATGTTTATCCCTCGAATGAATGCATGAATGAATTAATGTGTTTTAAATAGCTACTGTGTTCAGGCTATCCACACGTCAGAAATGCACTACGAAATTAATAGGCTATGTGGTCATTTGCAATTATGGGATGCCAAATCTGTCATATTGCCAATTAAACAATAGGCTACCTATTCAAACGTGCCCCATCCCACTATCCCTGTCGGACTGTTCACTATGAGATATACAGTGCATCCGGAAAGTATTCACAGCGCTTCACTTTTCCCACATTTTGTTATGTTACAGCCTTATTCCAAAATGAAATAAATTAATTTTTTCCTCAAAATTCTACACACAACACCCCATAATGACAACATGAAATACGTTTTTTTGAAATGTTTGCAAATGTATTAACTAAGAAATCACATGTACATAAGTATTCACTCATCACCTGGCCAATACCATCCCTACAGTGAAGCATGGTGGTGGCAGCATCATGCTGTGGGGATGTTTTTCAGCGGCAGGAACTGGGAGACTAGTCAGGATTGAGGGAAAGTTGAATGCAGCAATGTACAGAAACATCCTGGATGAAAACCTGCACCAGAGTCCTCTTGACCTCAGACTGGGGCGACGGTTCATCTTTCAGCAGGACAACAACCCTAAGCACACAGCCAAGATATCAAAGGAGTGGCTTCAGGACAACTCTGTGAATGTCCTTGAGTGGCCCAGCCAGAGCCCAGACTTGAATCCGATTGAACATCTCTGGAGAGATCTGAAAATGGCTGTGCACCGACACTCCCCATCCAACCTGATGGAGCTTGAGAGGTGCTGCAAAGAGGAATGGGCAAAACTGCCCAAAGATAGGTGCGCCAAGCTTGTGGCATCATATTCAAAAAGACTTGAGGCTGTAATTGCTGCCAAAGGTGCATCAACAAAGTATTGAGCAAAGGCTGTGAATACTTATGTACATGTGATTTCTTCGTTTTTTATTTATTTATAAATAAGCAAAAAAAAACTTCTTTCATGTTGTCATTATGGGGTGTTGTGTGTAGAATTTTGAGGAAAAAATGAATTTATTCCATTTTGGAATAAGGCTGTAACAACAAAATGTTGGAAAAGGGAAGCGCTGTGAATACTTTCCGGATGCACTGTATATACGCTCAGCGAGCACTTTATTAGGTAGATCTGTATACCAGCTTGTCAATGCAAATATTTAATCAGCCAATCGTGTGGCAGCACCTAAATACATAAAAGCATGCAGGCATGGTCAAGAGGTTCATCTGTTTTTCAGACCAAATGTCACAATGGGGAGAAATGCGATCTAAGTGACTTTAACCATGGAAAGACAACAACAACAAAAAAAACATCCTGTGAGCATCCTGCGTTGTTAATGAGAGCGGTCAGAGAAGAAGAGCCAGACTGGTCACACATTACAGTGGTATGCAGAAGAGCATCTCTGAATGCGTCAAACCTCTAAGTAGATAGGCTACAGCAGCAGAAGCCCAATAACTCAAATAAATACCTAATAAAGTGCTCACTAAATGTATATATAACAACCTGAATTTGGTTCTATGAGTGGAGCTATAATCTTTGTTTCTGTCTTATTTTAATACCGTATTGCTGTTTTTAATATACAGTCAGGTCCATAAATATTTGAGGGTACTTACATCTAAATCAGATGAACGGTGTAGGAATTACAGCCCTCATTATACATAGGCCCCCCAATTTTAGGGGCCCAAAAATAATTTGACAAATGAACAGATGTGCCTGAACAAATGAACAGAAGCGCAAACTGAAGACGCACCTCTTCAAGCAGCACCTCTCCTTAATCCTAAACCTTAATTGTTGTCTTTCTGTGATTTACTTGTGTATCAGGATGTTTTAGTTTGGCTAGGTAAGCAGTGTTTGGCTAGTTGAGGGGTTTGTTCATACATTTGCATGTTGCGGTATTATAAAAAATATATATATATATAAATCAAATGGGCCCTGGTCCTTATCTTTGTTGTGCAGGTAGCAGTTGAAATTGTACTTCCCTCTAGGGTCTTTCAGCACACTTATTCCTGGTTATGCACTTTGCACTTGTCCGTCGCTCTGGATAAGAGCGTCTGCAACTTGGTTGCATATCCTTTGCATTCCATGACTTTCTGGTGTCCACGACCTATCAACATCATCAGAGTCTGGATATTTCATATAATTGTTGTGCAGAACCCAATGGAAAAATTACCCTTGAAACAACCCTTGAAGTGATCCATCCATATCTGCTGCATATCAGACAAGCACGCACAACATGATGGTTTGAGGCTCATTTGATACCTTGGACCCTTTACAACTTAAAGCCATTTAGCCAATAAATGTGCCAACAAACACTGCTTCTATACAGATTATATTATACTTTTCTTAAAACATCTGGCACAGTCCCTACCAATACTAATCTTTCAGGGTTTCTCTGGTTAGAAGGTGAATAACACAAAGTCTAAAATTCTATATCTTAGAAAGTCTGAAAGAGACAGCCCACCAGTAGGGAATGCATTCCACAATTCACCTTGTGGCTTTATGGATCTGGGAATAAAAATCACTTCATACATAAATGACCTAGTTCCAGGGAAGTATAATTCAATTTTAACAACCGTATCAGAATCCCTTAAAAGATAGACAGATCTTCAAATTTCCTTAATTAGCCGTGTCAATATTGTGAATATGAATGTCTTACCAAAATCTTTATATCTATTCCAATCCATTCCTTTACACCTACCATCTAATAAAGAAGAATATATATATATATATATATATATATATATATATATATATATATATATATATATAAATAAATAATAACTAACTTTATCTGGAATAATAAACACCCAAGACTTAACTTACATAAGATTACAGCAGCCATGTGTTCGTTCTCAGACAATTCTACAATACCCTGGTTCATAATAAAAATCTCCATTGCCCCTAAAGCTATATCTGTATTCTGATACATTGAAAAGCCTTCTAAAAGATACCTGTAGCCCATTTGTCAGGAATACAATATGATCAGATACAAAGTACAGTAATATTGTGCCAGATATATCAGGTTTTACACCAATATGGGGAAACATTAGATTTTCTCCCGGCAGAAGTGACCCTGGCTTTAGACTCTGGGCAGAGAGAGGGATGAGTAAAGTATATGGATTTGTATAATGACAATGATATACGTTATAGTTTTGATGATTTGCAAAGAACTTACGATATCGCTTCAAAACGCTTTTTAACACGACTAAACAGTCCCCTTGTGGACCTCCTCTAGGCTTGAAAATGCCATACTAGATCATCTTCAAGGTCATAGCCAGGTTTCCCTTTCTAAAGAATCCTCGAACAACAATAGATTGGCTAGGTCTAGCGACTTAGATGTAGAAATCTCTGACAATGACTGTAAGCCAGACTATCAACGCCAGATTTAAACTGATAAAATTTAAATGGACCATGCGTACATGCATAACTCCCTCCCTGTTACATTGCTTTAAAAATAATAATCCTGATTTATGTATTAAATGTGGCCTTGAAGAAGGCACACTATTCCACTGCCTTTGGAGCTGCCCAAAAATAAAAATAAAATTCTGGGAAGAGGTCATACAAACTATATCTGATATTATCTCCATTGCGTCACCTGTCTGCTCTCGGGTATTTATCTTTGGACCTCTTCCCCCGGTCAGGTGCAAATAAAAAGATAGTAATTTTATGCTCACTTCAGGCTAAGCACTGTATTGCAACTGCCTGGAAGAGCGTTGAGGCACCTACAGTTGGATATTGGTTTAAAAGTATTTGTAATTGTTTACCCATGGAAAAACTGACTTATGCCACCAAGGACAGAGCTTTTTTAAAATATGGGGAAAGTTTATTAAATATCTTGAAAGTCACCTATCAAGATGTTTGCTGAGTATGTGAAAAATGAGAATGTTGTAGTATATGAAGAAACATATTCAGCATAACAGCTACATAAGAATGCCAGGGTTCCGTTTATTCTCTCGGTTTTGTACATTTCTTTTCTCTTTTCTCTCTCTTCTATGTGTACATCTTTGTAAGTGTATCTGCCCTGTTCATTCTGAAAAACCCAATAAATATCATTTTCAATAGATTTCCTTCCCAGTATTATATGCAAAAAATGTACACAGCCGCTAATGCTGTGAAAGTACTGTTTTTATTATTATTATTAAATATTTTTGCTGCACCAACCATAAAGAGAAAACATACCTTCAAGTTATACATGTCTTATCGTATGTCTCATGAATCTTATAAACAACCCATGCACACACATGGGACTTTATTAACATAATATAATTGTAACTATAAATAGCTATTATACAGCAGAAAACTCTTTGCTCAGATGGGATGTTAACTCAAAAGCTGCGGGGGACTTTTTTTTACAGTCAGCAACACTTTTGGCTACAACAATCTGCATTTGGTTCTATGAGTGGAGATATAATTTCTATAACATGCAGTTTTATAAAACATAAGCTGTCGTATTTTATTTAATATAATTGGCTTATTTTAATATAGTATAGTTGTTTTTCATGTAGATTCAATGGATTCATATTACTGCCTTTTCTTTCATCAGGCACTCCAGCATCTGGGAAAAGCACCCCACCTTAGTCTGGGATCCTTGCGATTTGCCAGCTCATCTTTCAGGGTAATGAAGACAAAAAGTCCCATAAGGTTTTCTTCCTACACCTTGCGGGCTGGTATTATATGCTATCTCCCTGTCCACAAAAAATGTGCACAACCGGTAATGCCGGGAAAGTACATGACTTTTTAAACAAAGGATACACTTCATCAAAGAAGTGAATGAATGAATAATATAGCAGTTATAAAAATAACGATATCCACCCAATTCAAGTTGTGTGTTGTTGAGGATACTGTTCCATACAATTCAGGTTTCATGATTCCAGCCAATAGCTCAAGTCTAGAACGTATTACAGTGATTTTAACGAACATACCCAGTGGGTCAATTTTATTGGTCCTATTTTGACATTTTGTGCATCTTAAACATTTGAGCTAGTTTGGGTTACTTTATAGCACCATAAACTCCATCACAACAGTCCTTGTTAAAGTGTTTTATAACATTTTTTGTGAAATAATGAAAATATTAGAAAATGCAAGTACACCCATATTATAGTTCCATGAAGAACTATAAAATATTATAAAACGATATAAAAATTATAGAAGGAATGGGTCAATTAATGGGCTTTCAAAATGTGCATTGTCAATAATCTGCTTTATCTAAATAATGATCCCATAAATAATATCATATTAAACTTAATAAGTAGCAGTGGTTTTGTTGTGTTGCCTATTATTCCAAATAATAAATACTATATTTTTCTAAATGTAATTATCTGTTTGGATCTAAGTTTCTGGATCTGAACCTGTTTGTCTTGTTGTGCAATGATTCATGTTTTTTGATATACGGAACTGAAAAAAAAAAAACTTTTCCTCCTTGATGCATTTTCTTTTCAGTCTGAACATGCTGTCTCCTCTTTCCTTGATTACTCAATCTTTGCAACAGGTGACACACCCTTGAACCTTTTTCCCCAGGGTGTTTAAGAGAAGAATGTCCTTGTTTCTACCAATTATTGTTAGTGAAGGACATAATCTCTTGGTATGTGTTGGCATATGAGTGGGTTTTTACTGTAAATTGTAGTGTCAGATCACATCTGCACACTGAGTGAATTCCCATCTTCTCTCTCTCAGGCTTCGGATCTCACCATTAAGCACAGCAAGTCAACCAAACCCAAACCTGATTCTTCTTCTCTGGTGTTTGGCAAGCACTTCTCTGACCACATGCTGACCATCCACTGGTCAGAGAGCAGGGGGTGGGATGTGCCCTATATCAAGCCTTTCGAAAACCTCTCACTGCATCCTGCCTCTTCTGTACTGCACTATGCCACAGAGGTGAGTTGGTCTTACTCGGTGGGAATGGTATTTCCCAACAAGGAACAAGCATTCACTGCTTGTCTTAGAGGTAGCTGATCTCTACATGTGGTGTACAGTAGGTTTCGTAAATGTGTACAATGAGTCAAGAGGAAGTACATTTGTTTAAAGATTGAGTTTTTTTTTCCACCAGGAAGTTATTCTCACTGTTTGTAACATGATTTTTTAACTAGCTTTTTGTGTACATTGCACAGGATATGATGTTAATTTCCTTGTGCTTATAATTAGGGGGCTGTGCATAAAGACCCAGCTCAGATGTTCCTAAACTAGCATGGTTCCTACCAACCAAAAAACCAGACAACGGACAACAGTATACACCAGCGAAAAGGGTGCTAATGCGAGCATTTCACAGGGGTTGTCAAGTGGGCACCTTCCTTCAGCGAGTTAGGCCTACGACACCTCCAGAAGGCTCAACAGTGAAGCCTGGCATCCCAGACCCACCCCCCTCCATACCCCCATCAGGCACCCTTCACTTGCCACTAGTGCACCCCATGCACAGAACAATAACAGTACCACATGGACCTCCCTCGTGACTTAGGTTGTCATAACCCCGCTGGCACCGTTAATGCATGCTCAGTGCCACCGGTCCTTATGGATTTCCATATAACCAGTAGTCTTATCTAATAGCCATCAGCTAGTTTAAGATTCCCCCAACTAGCCTGCTCTCTCTTTATCCACAACCACTGACTTGCTCTTTCAGCTGCTTCGGATAGCTATTGTAATATTAGATGGCAGAGCATATGTCCAGTCTAACAAATATTTGTTCTCAGATGTGTGCTTAGTACCATGATGATTAGGGTACTGGGCTTATAAAGACAGAATGGTAGGCTTGATTCCCAGGTGGTCATTGTACTCTTCAGCAAGGTACTTAATCTGACGTGTTCAGTAAAATATGCATGCAAAATGCTAAGTGGATCATTATAGCATTGAATAGCTATTAACACTTTGAATGAGGAATGTAATCTTCAAAAAAACTCTTTCTACCCGGTCCTTCTTAGTTGTTTGAAGGGATGAAGGCATTCAGAGGTGTGGACAACCGCATTCGCCTCTTTAGGCCCATGCTCAACATGCACAGGATGCTCAGGAGTGCAGAGAGGAGCTGTCTTCCTGTGAGTCCAGCACAAAACCACGCACCATTATCAGCTGCTTTAAACAGCTACTAATGAATCAGCTAAGTGTATGGCAGCAGAAGCCAGTCAATAGCAGTGCAAGATGGTAGGTCTCCATTTTGCCTACATACATTTCGTTTTCAGTGTATATTTCCCTGTATATAGCCCTGCTATCTTGCCATCTCAGGGGAGGCCCATATGCAACAGGGATCAGTTATATTTACCAGAGCACTGTCTTTCTTTGCAGTTATTTGACCAATCTGAGTTACTGGAGTGCATTACAAAGCTGGTGGAGGTGGATCAGGAGTGGATCCCTTACACCACTGATGCCAGTCTGTATATTCGTCCCACATTCATTGGCACCCAGGTCTGAACTCCAAACACAATGGATGGCAAATTTGGCTTCTTGACTAACTGTAATGCATTCTATCACATATGTCTGTATTACATAATGTCGCTCTCTCACTCTCTCTCTATCAGCCCTCCCTGGGGCTGTCAAAGGCTCAGCACGCAATGCTGTTTGTTATCCTAAGCCCTGTGGGGCCATATTTCTCCACTGGTGGCTTCACTCCGGTATCTCTGCTGGCAGACCCCAACTTCATCAGGGCCTGGAAGGGTGGAGTGGGAGCATTCAAAGTGGGGGGGTGAGTGTCAAATGGGATAAATACATTTACATATTATGTGCTACAATTCAATAGAACCTATACTATTAAGAGTTCGTATTGCTACGCTATTCCATTCGCTTCACCCCAGTTCTCCACATCCAATGGCAGGATAATGGGAGTGTGCACTAGATATTCTGTTTAAATATAAGCGAAATTCCACAGTAATGTCAACCTGAGCACCAAAAATTAAACGTATTATGTTCTTAAAATCTGATAAAATGTAGACTAACAACAGGAAAATGCTTAAAAATGTATTTATTAGTCCCATTACCATTGAAATCAATGCTATTTGGTGGCCATCTTGAAAACATTAAAAACAAACAAATGGTTTTCCATCCATCCATCCATCCATTATCAGAGGGGCTGGAGCCTATCCCAGCATACATTGGGCGAAAGGCAGGAATACACCCTGGACAGGTCGCCAGTCCATTGCAGGGCACACACAACATTCACTCACACACTCATACCTATGGGCAATTTAGACTCTCCAATCAGCCTAACCTGCATGTCTTTGGACTGTGGGAGGAAACCGGAGTACCCGGCGGAAACCCACGCAGACACGGGGAGAACATGCAAACTCCGCACAGAGAGGCCCCGGCCGACGGGGATTCGAACCCAGGACCTCCTTGCTGTGAGGCACAAATGGTTTTCTCAATGTCAAAACTGACATGCAGAACCATTTCAGATGACAACAATTGTGTTATGGTAAAAATTGATCGGGAAATAGATCGTAAAACAATGTGTATTTCAGACGTGTCACACGTAATGGCGTCACATCCATAATGATATCTCCTCATAAAAATCAAGACGAAGAAAAAATATTTTTTAAATTTCTGGTTTTACGTTCAGCCAAGCCTCCTGCATTGCATGGATAACAAACTTTCTGCATTAGACTTTAAAATTCTCAGAGTTTTTAGAAAGTGTAGTCTCCCCAAAATACCTGTCTTTTTGCATCACATCCATAACGCAAGATATTTGTCACTTATTTTTGGCTTAACAATATTTATTTTTATGTTTTTGGCCCTTCCCCTCAGCAAAGTGGGTGCTATGATAATAAGCATTAACATTTTTGATCATGTAAGGGATTTCTGAGGAATTTTGTTTGTCATTTTGTGTCCAAATGTCACATCCATAACATTGCTCACATGTCAAGTCTCCGACCTGCAGTCTAATCAAATTGTTTAGGAAATGTTACCAGTAACCAGACTAAATATGAACAGTAATAAGCTAGTTTTCTGAACTGCACCAGTTGGTTTATCCATTACAGCTACACAAAAGAGGTCCCACATTTGCCTTTGACACAATTAACAGCTTTGTGCTCATCCAGAGTAGCATCGCTGTCGTACTGATATAAATTACTCTCAGAACATTGATTATACTACCTGTGCTGTCTATCAACACTGACAGAACAGGTAATGTGAATCTTCAGAGATCAAGAAATAGGAGACACCAAAGTCAAGGTCATTACTGTCAGTACGCAAATTTGTTTACTTTTTTGTAATTTGGTTTGTGACTCCTATATGCCTGTATCTCTGTCAGGAATTACGGTCCTACAATTGCACTGCAGGATGAGGCACAGAATCAGGACTGCCAACAAGTGCTGTGGCTATATGGGGATGAGGAGGAGATCACTGAGGCGGGCACCATGAACCTCTTCATCTACTGGACCAACAAAAGAGGCGGTGGGTACTCTCTCACTCTCTCTCCTTTTATCTCTCATTCTCTGTCTCTCTCTCTCTGGGGAACTGTGGGTATCATTCTCATAGCTTTGTTCATTGTGTATCCTTTGTATTTTTGTTTGCTGCTAGTCAGTATCTGTATAGCTGTACAAAGATCAGCCCAATACATGTGACTGTGTGTGAAAGCATGCCTGTATGCATGCATACATGTATGTGTGTCAAGCATGAAGTTATTCAACTTTATAACAAGCTCAACAACAGGGTACCTTCTGATTCCTACCGGGAAGAGGAACTGAATCTGTCCCATTGTCTCGTTTAGAGTGGAATGCTGGTAGCTGGAGAAGACATGTTGAATTATTTACATTATTTGACAAATCCCACTTATGAGCTTTAGTTTGAGAGTGTTCAGACCATAATCATATAATGCAATATAGAATGGATTTGACATAAAATTGGTTAAAAGTAGCAGGAAAAGACAAGTATAAGTGGGACCTCTGCATCCATGTAGAGAAAGAACTGGTGACACCTCCCCTCGATGGACTCATCCTCCCAGGAGTTACCAGGCAGTCACTACTAGATTTGGCACAAGAATGGGTAAGAGGAGGGTTGGGTTGCATGAAGTTACAGATTCACTTAAAATGAATGTAAGCAAGAAAATATTAATTATGAATAAGATATATTCAAAGTATGAAACTGATGGAATTAGAGAGCAGAACATCTAGGACACTTACTTGGCCATTGTCCAAATGACTACGAAATGGAATTAATGTGATTTTAAATTAATTAACTTGGACTCGAACTAGGGTGTTGTTGGTTGAGATAAACATTTTACAGTATATGTATATTATACCCTTGACCAAGGTACTTTCCACAAAAACACAAATTCCAAAACACAAGGTACTTTCCAAGAACTCCAATCGATACAAGTGGTTGAAATATGAAATATGTACCAGTGCACTCTATAATGTTTGGGACAAAGACCCATCATTTATTTATTTGCCTCTGTACTCCACAATTTGAGATTTGCAATAAAAGTGCCATCATTTCTACATGGTGAAATCAAAATGAGTGTTTATGCATAGTCTCCTCATTTATTGCGAGAGCAGTAAAAAGGGCCAACTGTCATAGGTTTCAGCCTGCTCAGCAACCTTCCGGCTACCACAAAGCCGATTAGTTGTAGTCAGAGAACTGCCTTCCTTTTAAAAGCAACGCAACTTCTTTGAGCTTAGGACTAGAGTTAGGGCTCAATCATTCCCTTCATCCTTTCTGTTCTCTTTCGCCTTTAGCTAGAGGTAGAGGTTGAGTATTTCTTTGTTTTCACCTCCACTTGACTGCCGCTCCATTTCCTTTCTTTTTCCTCTTTTACCTCTCCTGTTAGGGCAGCACGGATGGTGCAGTGGGCAGCAAGGAGGTCCTGGGTTCGAATCCCTGTCGGCCGGGGCCTCTCTGTGTGGAGTTTGCATGTTCTCCCCGTGTTTGTGTGGGTTTCCTCCGGGTACTCTAGTTTCCTCCCACAGCCCAAAGACATGCAGGTTATGCTGATTGGAGAGTCTCAATTGCCCATAGGTATGAGTGTGTGAGTGAATGGTGTGTGTGCCCTGCGATGGACTGGCGACCTGTCCAGCATGTATGCCTGCCTTTCGCCAATTGTATGCTGGGATAGGCTCCAGCCCCCCTATTCAGGATAAGCGGGTTTGGATAATGAATGAATGAATGACCTCTCCTGTTAGCGCTTTTTTTATTTCAGGAGCGAGAGGCTGATTGTTCTTCTTTTTATTTATTACATTTGTCAGAAGTACCTCGCAAAAGGTAAAGGTTCAGAGAAGGGCAAGTAGATTGATTATTTGTATAGATTGATGTATAAAAGACTTTAACCACATGTTAATTGATTTTCCAAATCTAAAATTGTGGCAAATCAAGACATAATGGGTCTTTGTCCCAAACATTATGGAGGGCACTGTAACTAAGGGAACAATAGGCCACGGAACAATACACAACAACAAATGTTTCCCACAGGGAGAGTTTAAGGTGTCAGAGCGTACAGTAAGAATGAGAGAGCTGCTGGAGGCACTGGAATCTGGTCAAATTCTAGAAGTGTTTGGTGCTGGGACTGCCTGTGTTGTGTGCCCAGTTGGCAGTGTGCTGTATAGAGGAAAGGTCAGTGTCTTTTCTTTATCTGTTTCTGATTTGTGTATCTCTAGCTTTGTTTATGTATGAAATTCTATCCTGCCATTTGTAACTCTTTTTAACCTCATTGTATCTCTCTCAGCAATATACACTGGCTTCAGAAAGTATTCAGACCCCTTGATATCTGCACATTTTATTGTATTGTAGATTAAATTTAAAATGGATTAAAAAAAAATTTCCCCGTCAATCTACACGAGGTAAAAATATGTTTTTATAAGTTTTTGGAAATGTATTACAAAGTAAAAACTGAAATCTCTCATTTATATACGTTAAGTAAATTGGCCCTAGTCTTTATCTTTGGTGTACTCTTAGCACTTGAAATTGTACTTCCCTCCAGGGTCTTTCAGCGCACTTGTTCCTGGTGATGGGTATGCACTTTGCACTTAGTTGTACGTTGCCCTGGATAAGATATCTGCCAAACGCCAATAATATAATGTTTGCTGTGGCACTCCCAAATTGTGCCCAGGTACATCCTGTTTGCATTAATTATCCTTGAGATGTCTTTAAAATTTGATCGGCATCCACCTGTGGCAAATCAAATTGATACGACATAGTTTAGAAAGGCAAACACCTGTCTAGATAAGGTCCCACATTTCACACTGCATGTCAGGACACTGTGATAAAATTGTGACGAGTCATTGCTCAGGGCAAGGGTATAAAACAATTACTAAAGCTTTGAGCATTCCCAGGAGTTAAACTTAAGAAATGTGGAGCCACCAGGACTCTTCCTAGAGTTGGCCATCCAGCGAAACTGAGTAACCAGGCAAGGGCCTTCGTCAGAACCTGCCGGAAAGGACAACCATCTCAGCAACAATCAGGCCTTTATGCTAAAGTGACTAGATAGAAGCCAATCTTCAGTAAAAAGGCATATGACAGCCCGTTTGGAGTTTTCTAAACAGCATTTAAAACTTTGAGAGCATGGTGAGACAAAAACTGAATTTTTGGCAGAGCAAGCACTTTGTCTGGTGAACACCAGGCACTGCTCATCACCTGGCTAATACCATTCCTACGGTGAATCATGGTAGAGGCAGCATCATGCTATGGGGGTGCTTCTCAGCAGCGGGGACAGGGAGACTGGTCAGAATGGAGGGAAGGATGAGTGTAGCCAAATACAGAGGGGTCCTTGAAGAAAACCTGCTCCAGGGTGCACACAACCTCAGACTGGGGCAACAGGTCATCTTTCGAGACGGCAATGACTTGAAGCATACTGCCAAGACGATACTGGAGTGGCTTCTGACTGTTCTTGAGTAGCCCAGCCAAAGGCCAGACTTAACCCCCATAGAACATCTGTGGACAGACCTAAAGACAACAGTTCACAGATGGTTCCCATCCAATCTGATGGAGTTTGAGTGGATCTGCCAGGAAGAATGTGATAATCTGCAAAACAGCAATTTAAATTGAAATCTACAACATAATAAAGTGTGCAAAATGTGAAGGGGTCTGAATACATTCTGAAGCTACTGTTTGGTTTATTTGCTTGTTTCTTTCATTACTTGGGTCATTTAACCAGCCTTTCTGTATCTCACCATCAGACTTATAAAATTCCTACCACAAAGAATGGGCCAGCAATGAGATTTCACAAAGAGCTTACTGATATACAGGTATGTAATTTATATGTACCGTTGATATGAACTGGGTCTATCACATGATGATATTATTTGCATGAACCACACACAACCCTTATATCTTGCATTTGATCAAGCATATTACATTTTGTTTAATTTGACCAAATGAAAATAACAAAGGAGTCCTCTTAATTTTGATAGATATTAAAACTGATGTATTTCTTTATTTAGCATATCAATATAATTATCTAACACGTCAGTTAGATTTTTTCATCAAGTAGTCCTTTTATATTGAAACCATTTTTGAAACCAGCATGATTCAGCTCAGGTGGAAATCAATGATGGTCTTGTCTTGTAAATGGGAGTGTCAGAGCAGTGCATAACAAGGCTGGCAGGTCTGGCAACATTCTTGAAAGATACACTCCAGGGTTTAAAGATAGAAACAAATAGGCAAAAAAGAAAATTACCCTATATTGCAAATCCATAAAAACAAAGGTATCAGACAATTTTCACAGAAATAAATGACCTTATCAATATCAATGTAAATGTAAATGACAGATGCTCTTATAAATATAGTGCCTTTATCCAAAGCGCTGTACAATTGATGCTTCTGATTCACCCATTCATACACGCATTCACACACCAACGGCGATTGACTGCCATGCAAGGTGGTTTGAGTATCAACCAGCTTGTCAGGAGCATTTAGAGATTAGGTGTCTTGCTCAGGGACACTTCCGACACATAGACATACACATCCAGGGCGGGAATCGAACCAGCAACCCTCCAATGCCAGACGACTGCTCTTACCGCCTGAGCAGTAAATGTGGACTGCCATGCTGCGCTTGAAACTGCACTTTGACTCTGAATATACACTCACTTTATTAGGTATTTATTGGACATATTTTTTAGACGTATTGGTCTTCTGCTGCTGGCCTATCCACGAAGAGGTTTCCAAGCTGTGTGTTCAGAGATTCTCTTCAGCATACCACTTGCCCTTCACTGACCTCTCATTAACAATGTGTTTTTGCCTGATGCTCATTGGATGTTTTTTGTGTTTCTCACCATTACATTACATTAATGGCATTTGTGACATACTCAAACCACCATGTCTGGCACCAATAATCATTCCTGGGCCAGAGTCACTTAGATCACATTTCTTCCCCATGCTGACATTTGGTCAGCTGCCACATGATTGGCCGATTAAATATTTGCACTAACAAGCTGGTGCACAGGTCTACCTAATAAAGTGGTCACTGAGTGTATGTACCAAAGCTCATTGTCTTAAGTGCATCATACAAGTCCATTTAGGGTGTGGTACCTTTTGCAAGTTTAATTGTGGATCGTTCAAGGGGCAGTTCGCCCAAAAATGCAAATGAGGTTTCCGATAATTACCCTGGCTGTGTCAAAAATGGCTCCCTATTTACTAAGTAGTATACTATTTTGTCCGTAAGTCAAAATGTTCTAGTGTCTGAATAAATTGAATTTTACAGACATTATAAGGTACTAGAAATGTCCCACAATGCACCGTAAAAACTAGTGGCAACTGTAGCAGAGAAGAGGTGGAGTGAGAGGTCGCTCTTCAGGCCTGAAACATCCACAGCTGGAACTTTATTAGAAAGACAACAGGCGCTCCCAGAATGGAGGTCAATTATTTTTTTCCAAAACAGTTTTCTAAATGGGTAATTTCGGAAAAGAAAGACGGAAAAATTTGTTTCCTCCCAGATTATGCATACCTAGGTTGTTAGGACCCAGTACAATCGCATACAACCCGTAATTGTTTTGAGCTGCTGGGAAACGTTGCTGCAGGAAGGGGTGTTGGCCTAAAGGCAGTTGTACATTATCTGATTTTCTCTCATGTTACAAGTCAGCAGCTCAAATGGCCTCTCACACTACATGAGGCCAGATTTGTGATAACCGATCAGATGATTGCTGACTATATGGGCTCCTGACCAGATCTGAAAAAACATCATAAATGGAACTACCTCCTGATTGGTCAATGGGAATTGAAACACGGAATCTGTTTGCAAGACCTCTCACACCTGATAAATTCAAATTATTTTTGCATGTCAAAAGAATTATCAGGAGCCCATCAGCCTGTCGGATCAGGTCAGAATGCTATCTTACACATTGCAAGCAGTGACGTTATGACATAACGTTTTTCTTCGGATTTGGTCCAGACCTGAAATGAACAATAGGGAGCCTGCAAGTCGTGTAATGTACACCCGTCCTAACAGGGACCTTTTCTCTCTGAACTATGGCCCAGCAGTTATGGGACACTGCTATAGAAGGTGCAATCCTACAGATGAGATATTACACCAAGGTCATGACTCATTGTGCTCATAAATGATGCCACAGCATTGTACTTGTTTATGTGGCTTTGTAAATAAAATATTTCCTAGTTTTTTGACTAACATTGTTTATTTTATTTTTTCAATCTCCATCCAATACCCTTCACAACCTACCCCCTCCTCTCATTCCAAGTATGGAAGGAAGAAGAGCAACTGGACACAAGTGGTCATTTAGTTTCAGGGCTGTCAATCAAGACCATGTCAAGATGAGTCTCCCAGAACTTAAGCTCCAGTTACCTATGCACACTTTCTCTTTGTTGGGTGAAGGACTGGTGGGTCAGCTTTTCTTTCTCTCAGAACTGTACCAATATAGCTGCCTGTCAGATCTTCTCTGTTCATTTCAAGGAGGGAGATGTACCGCAGGCAGTGCAGAGTAGCGCTCAACTGAACACACTAGGATTCTCAGTTGAGTCTTGGCTTGGTTTGTGCCGTAATATGAAAAATATATTGAAGAAAACATTTGTGAATCTAAGAGTGCATTTATTTGATCCACAATACATTGGTTAAACAAAACAAAAATAAAATTCTCAAAGAATTCTAAAGACACACAGGAATATTAGCAGACTTGAATGAATGTGAAAAAACTATTGTTTATCTTATACTAGTAAAACAACAATTTTAAAAAACAACCAGATGCCACAATAAAAATCTCCTAAATTGAGAAGAAATTATATTTGTTATATTTGTATGCACAGCGCCCACTTTTCTAAAAAACAAATCCACATCTAGGCACTATAATGGCTGCTTGCAGCTATTTTTTTATTTGTGGATGTAAAAAATTACAAACATGAAATAGTAAAAATGATCCACATTTGAGGAGTAGTCTGCAGAAGATGACCTAAAATTTTGAAATGCATTTGCTTTCCCATGCCAGTAATATTTTTTCTGTGAAAATGGGGTGAGAAATCATGAAATGTCACTACTTAAAAACAAGCATCAGGCATTCTATAAAAGTAAGAAACGTTACAAATATGGAGAGAATGTATGTTTCAAAATAATCTAAATGTTGTACTAACTATCCTTCAGTCAACACAAACTGATACTGCGTTGAATCTGCACAGTACTGAATAACCGTGCAGTACTGCACCAAATAATGAATGTACAACCGTAAATCTGAAAAGTATGAAGTAATTTCACTGTAAAACGTGAAACACCCTATAACACCAACACACGGTAAATACAGTGCAATCCGTATGTATGTGGACAGTGACTCATGTTTTTGTTGTTTTGGCTCCAGCACATTGATATTTGTAATGAAACAATGAATATGAGGTGAAATATGACTGTATGCACATCCATATTGGGTGATCTGTTTAGGCATTATAGACTTTTGTATATTCAGTCCCCCAGTTTTAGGGGACCAAAAGTAATTGGACAGTTGGCTTCTTAGCTTAGTTTCTGATTAGCCAGGTGTATTCAATTGCTTCCATATTGCATAGAAAACTTGATTATTTGCTTTTGATTACCTTCAGTGTCTGTCATTATCTTTTGTCAACATGAGGACCAGAGCTGTGCCAAAAATAAAAGCCAAGTAAGCCATTGTGAGGCTGAGAAATAAGGAAGACAAGAGACATAGGCCAAACAATAAGCCAACTGAAACAAACTGTTTAGAACATCATTAATAAGAAAGAGAGCACAGGTGCATGTTTAAGGTCATTGCTTTGCTGTGGGATGAAGTACTGTTCAATGTGTTTGGAGGCATTTGATTTAACTTAAGCAGATAAGATCAGGGCTGTAGCCAGGGCAAATTTGTAACTGAGGTTCAGAAGCATAACTTTTTTCCCCTAAGAAAATTAGAGTTTCAGACATTTAATTTCCTGCATTCTGGTGAATTTCTAATGCAGATGAATTATTAATGAAGGTACGTAAGCGAGCCAGCACCTGTGGCCAAACTATACACCATCGTGTTTTACAGATGAGGGGGGTGGCATTTCTTGGGGAAATTCCTTTTAGCCTCCACACCTTGCTCTTGCATCACTTTGAAGTCGATCTCTGTCATCTGTCCTCAAGACCTTTTTCAGAAACTCTGCAGGGTCTTTAGGCCATCCTGTTTTTGCTGCCATCTAGTGGCTTGCATCTTGCAGTGTAGCTTCTGTAAATCTGTTTGTGAAGTCTTGTGACGACAGTGGTCACTGAGACATCCACGCCTGCCTCCTGAAGATTGTTTCTGATCTGTCAGACAGGTGTTTGGGGGTTTTTCTTAATTATGGCAAGAATTATTTGCTCATCAACTGTATAGGTCTTCCTTGTCCAACTGGTCCCATTGCAAATACTGAGCCCACCAGTGCTCTCTTTCTTCTTAATGATGTTACAACAGTTTATTTTGGTACGCCTATTGTTTGGCCTTTATTTCTCTGGCTCATAATGGCTTCCTTGACTCATTGAAACAACTCTGCTGACAAACACCATTAACACTCCAAAGGCAATCAAAAGCCTAGAACCAAGGCGAGATACTGAAAGCTTTCTTACACCTGCACTAAAAAGTGAATACATTTGACTAATCAGAAACAGCTGAGACCCAACTGTCCAATTACTATTGGTCCCATAAAATGTATAAAAAGGGATAGATGGATAGGGATCACCCGATATGGATGTAAATGCCCTCAAATTAAAGGTGACAGTCTGTACTTTAACCCCATATTCAATGTTTCATTTCAAATCCAATGTGCTGGATTAGATAGAGCCAATTGAGCTAACATTATATCACTGTCCAAATACTTACAGACTATGCTGTATATTACATTTTACATGTCGCAAGCTCAAAGTGCACTGACAAAACACAGAGACAGTTTGGAAGAGAGAGGTAGCTAGAGAGTATGACAGAGATAACTGGTTGATGACATGGACAGGGTTGCAGGTTTGCGGAAAGTATAGGCAAGAAAGGACATTCATATCTTTCGTCAGAGCTCCCACACATTAAAATATAGTTAACTCATATTCTCCCATACACTCCTATTACCCTCTTTCAATCAACATTAAGATTAAAAGACTCTCTTGTTGGGAAAGTCAGGTGTGAGAGCTGATCATCTGTCAAGTTGATTACACACTCTTGTTCAGTGCAAAGGCAGCCAATCGGCCTCTCCCCTGTGATGGAGAGATGAAGAGGAGTGCTTTACTCAGAAGACAGGAACAAATGTCCCCAAATTTGACCCTCCCTTTCTCCCTCTCTTCTTTCTCTTGCAACAGTCAATAATAGTAACAATAGTGTGCCCCCAATCCCCTTCCTTCCCACCCTTTCTCTTCACATTTTGCCGAGGACCAAAACAGTGGCAAGGACACTGGCTAGAATCACCCCGGCCGTTTGCCACTTTGGCGTCCCAAAGTAGGACTTGATACCCTCCTGTGAGAAATACAGAGACATACATAGTGTTATTATTTCTAAATACCAATCAGAACTGTCAACATTTTATTCTGGCCACATGCATCCAACTGCACTGAAAATAAATGTTATGCCTTAAAACCTTCTCTCATAGAAAGATGCGCAGAGTTCAGGCTTACCCAGCCCCCTTGCTCCCGGATCCAGTTGATCACATGATCCCGGATGTAGTCCATTGTCCAGCATATGATGGTACGAATGATTTCATGGACCTTTGTCACAAGTGCCTGTAAGAAACAGAAGCACATTCTTTCATGAAGCTTAATGTAACATAAAAATGTCAGAGCTTGAATTAGTTGTGTGGTTCTTTATGCTTATTCTCTCTTGTCTTACATTATTTACTAGCTAGCTATGGTAAAAACACCTTTATCAGGTTAAAAAAGAAAAAACTATGTAAAGCACAGTAGTACAGTATCTCTCCTCTCAACCCTGAAGTCCCCACTATCCTTTTTATTAGTTATCTCTTGTGTTCGGGCAGATCAATGGTCAATCAGCTGCCTCTAGCAAATAAGGTTACGATGAAATAAGGCTTATTAAAATTAGAATCTTTATCTTGTCCAAAATGGAGGTAGAACTGTGAATTACAACAGATGGAATAACCTAAATTATGTAGATGTAGGTTAAACAGAGTTGCCTACTGATTGGCCATGCAGAGTGTAAAGATTGGAAACAGGAAACTCACTTTGATGACCAGTCGGCAGGCAAAATAGAAGAGAGCCACCACCCTGCCCCAGTTAAACTTGCCATCAGAGAAGATCTGGCAGGCAACCTCGATGAACACCTCCTTGGTGGGCTGTAGGGCTGAGCTGTTGATCAAGCTAACAGAAACATATAACAGACAAGTAGCATATTGTATTGTTACAGATTATATATATGATTAATAGAGCCATGAGCTGGAACTATACATCCTTTTATCTTAAATATTAATTTCAGTACATTTTGCTTATCCACAGTTTCATGAAAACATAGTAAATTGGTTAAGCTTATTTGGTCTTGAATCACTAACTGATTTAAAAATTTTAAAAAATTGTATTAAACTATTTTAAATAAAGTCAACAAACTAATATCACCTCCTTCTCGTGACTTAGTTCTAAAATGGTTTTATTCAAACCCCGTTTTATTTGACCCAGACCCTGAATAAATTCATTCAATTTAGCAGCAGGACCAAGACTAAGGATGTTTGGTTTCAAAAACCTCTACTTAAATTGTAATCATTTTACAGTGGAGTCAGAAATAAAGCAAATTTGCATAATGTGAAATAGTCACCTTTGTTTCACATTTTACTGCAAACTAGGGCTTTTCTGGATTCACTTATGGGTTTCCCTTCAAATGAATGTTTTCTGCCCTAAGATTGGGCTGGATAGAAAGGCGAATGAAACAAAACAAAAAAAAAAAGTAGACATATCCATATTCACCATCGTCAGTTGGACCAGACATTGATTAATTCAATCATCAAAATTCAGAGACGAGCAAATAATATGCAGACAGAAATGGGCATAAAAATGTAGGTGTACGCTTGAGGTTCCTCACCTCTGTAGTTCTACATTACTATCCAGTTCATCCCCTATTCGCTGGAGACACTGGGCAAGCTGCTTATGGGCTGGGTCACTCAGCTCAGTTCCACCCAGTTGGGTGTAAGAGACAGTCACATCTTCGGTGGAATGGCGACTCACTCGATCCACAATAAAACTATTTCAGGTGCATATAATGACAAAGCAGAAGAGTGAACAGGGAATACACGTTACTGATACTGAAAACCACATGAACATAATATTCACAAACAATCATGGGTAATATACTCACTCTTTTAGTAACGCCGCTCCAGTATCTAATATTTGATCAGTGTCAGTACCTGGCATAAAATATCATGTTATATCATTGTGAGCATAGCTATGTGTGCACATTTAGAATATGGTAAACAAATTGATAACCCCATTCTGTACTGGGGTCAAGCTATTCGCCCCTCTGCAATTCTTGGTCAAGCTATCCACAGCTACATTTTTTTGTGCAGATTCATACGCGACATTGCGGTAGCAATGAGTCAGGGAGGAAGAAATAATGTTGAAAACTGTCATGTCCCTAGCAACAGCATGGGGAATTCTAGAGACAGATTGCTGTACAGTTTTTGAATTAGCCCTTTGTGAAAGTATAATGCATAAATGTCTAATCCAAATTTAATTTGCATTTTTACTAAAAGTGATCAAAGGTCTGTCAAAAGTGAGATGACATTAACATGGAACACATTCTTAGTGACCTCATTTAATGTGCAGTATTTCAATTAACACTGTCATTTGTCTAAAAACCTATTTTGGTTATGTTGAATTTATAAGACAGTTTCTAGGGTCTGTTCAAAGTGACACCAAATTATATTAGAACCTGTCTTAGCTACGATATGGGGGAGGCAGGAGACATTTTTACTGTGTAGTTTTTGAGTTAACCCTTTGTGAACATGTAAATGCCTATTTTGGTTGTGAATTTTGATCGACAGTTCATGAAACTTTGTCAAATGTCTGTCCAAAGTGACACCAAAAGTGACAACAAAATATAATATAAAACTGTCAGTCAAAGTTTTATAAACTCTCAATGAAATTTAAGATTCCAACATTATGGAGATACCAAAGTTATGGATGTGACACGTCTGAAATGCACATTGTTTGACGATCAACTTCCCGATCAAATTTTATCATAAAATGTATCAGTTTTGACATTGGGGAAAACCATCTGAAGTGGTTCTGAATATTAGTTTTGACATTGAGAAAAATTCAATGGTTTTGAATTGTTTTCAAGATGGCCGCCAAACAGCATTGATTTCAATGGTCATTAAATCAGATTTATAAAATTTTAAAATTGATCAAATTTTCACAATCGACTGTTTTGGACATAATACGTTTAACTGGGAAGTAAGTTCGTTTATTTTTTCATGCGCAGGTTGACATTACTGTGGAATTGGCTGGCGGTTTCGTGTTAGTGAGCGGTTAGTCTATCCGTACAATGTGCCCAGCTATTCAAGTGACGTCATCGTAATACCATTAATAGGAAGGATAAGGGATATCCTCGTGTGACGCATACAAGAACATTCTCGGTTGAACGGTTGAAAATAGAACGATACATTTAAAACACTTACTTCTCCAAAACTAAAGAACGGACATTTTTAATACTTTCATCATCGTGTTTCTTCAATACCCTTTTTGTGAAAATTCCATATAAAAACCTATAAAGTCTGACCAACCACCATTTTACTCCTTTAAATTTGAGCCAGAGTCAACGTCTCCGACGTTTCTTCGACCAAAGTTTAATTTTGTACCGCAATGTAGCGCACAAAAAAATGTCCGTGGACAGCTTGACCAAGACTCGCAGAAGCATCTTGACTCCAGTCATTCTGGCACAGTGATGTTCAGTGAAGCGTGGCAATAGTCTAAATGCAACTGTAATGACATGATACAGCCTAGCTACGTGAATACGACAGTTAGCCATATGGCTAATGAATTAGTTGGGCAACATCAATTTGGTCGGCTAAGTTAGCCGATGCATGCATAGAACTTAAAACATGAATTCAACTTATTCTCCCTCCCTGATGCTTTTGTCTACTGTTTTTCTTTAGGTAGGTAAGCGGTAAACTAACCGCCATATAGCTATATGGTATACAGTAAATCCTCAAATTGTGTCCGGGATTCTATTTGAAGCCAGGCCTCGGATAATAGCCGGGGGCGTGGCCGATTCGGACAAATAAAGGCCCCAAATACAAGCCGGGGTAATATTGCCTACCAGTAGAAGACATTGTTTCGATTTAACTCAATGAAAGAAGAGCTCTTCTTTATATTTTATATTGTTGGTTGGTTTAACACTGTTGCCAATGAAAAGTCGTTGTCCTACACCATGGGTCTCCAACACGTTGATCTCAAGCTACCAGTCGCTTGCCGCCCCCTTCTAAGTACCTTGCCAAAGGCAGAAGCAGTATACATTTAAACACAGTTGTTGCCGCGAGGCATTCCAGCCTACGAATTTAATAAAAAGTAAATCAGGCAAAATTAAAAATTAACTCAATTTAGGCTACTTGGCTACGCAATAAGGGTTCCATGAATTTACAGCACAGCGCACGTTCAATGAATGAATGAAAGCGGCTGCCTTGGCTCGCAATAAACAGACGGGTGGAAATCCCGACACTCTTTCAACTACATAACTTAACACTGAACCATGAAATACCCCCTAGATTCCAGTGCCCATCAGTCCCAACATTTAGCAATAGAATCACAGCAACAGTCCAAAAGTAAATTAAATCCCAAAGCAAAGTATCCGAAACCGAAAATATTTTGATAGCCTACCGGTATGCTGCTCCGTATGTCTCACAATAAAACGCACTATAGGAAAAAAAGATCCTTAAGAATAAAATTCTACAACAGAAGCCTGATAAGAAATAAAGGCCTGCCTCGAATACAAGCCTGCCCCAAATAAAGGCCTGTGCTTTGTGCAGCCTAAGTAAATAAAAGACCCCGGACACAATTTGAGGATTTAGTTATTTTTACTATGCCTACTAATAGTCAGTACATGTTGTACAGCGTAGATCCTCCATTTAACGCAAATTAACAAACGTTGGTTAAGTTATAACGTTAGTACAGTAACTAGCTATACGTGTAACGTTAGCAACTTGTAAGTTAGTTTCTGGAAGCACAAGTAAACAGTAACCGCAATAAAAAGTACACCCAAACAAAGCGTTTACATTCAGTTTTTTCAGATATTGTCAACTTTTAAAACACGGACAATAGCTAGCTACGTTAAAGAGTTTACTTGCTGGCCAAAACGAACTTAAATCTACCTGAGACGTCTCCTCCCGGCGGCGAAGCCATTTTTAATTTGTATTGTTTACCCGGCGCTTCCTCGTTGCGTCATCCGGCGCTTCCTCGATGCGGGCATAGTTGCGTACACCTGCGCCGGGTGGGCGGAGTCTGCACATCATTTAAAATCTGACTTTCAGCCCTCTCAGTTTAATCGGCGAAAATGATGTATTTTCTGTGCTCTGACAGTTTCGCCTATAGACTGTATACAAATGTAACATATAACAAGCATAGTTATTATATATTGTAATATTATGTATTATAATAATTATATTATATAATACTTTTTGTTTATGTTGCTGTCTCCAGCTGCCGGCAAATGTTTTCCACTCCACTTATAGATATGCACCTACCTCGCCGCTCGTGATCGCTTCTCGCCGGTAGGTGCCCCGGCTGTATGAAAAGGAGCGCATCCACCAGCCAATCACAAAATAATCTACGTCATCAAAGGGAGCCCATAGGACCGTTTTTAAACCATTTTTGCCGAATGACATTCTGAGTTAAATATGTCAAAATGTTACTTTTACAGTGATCCGTCCGAATATGCTGCTTAAACAAATAAACCTGTCTCCATTCATTTCTGCGGGCCGAGGTCTGCTTATTTTTTCCAGATTTGATGCGCCGACGGCGCATGAAGCTAGTTAATGTAGGCTGCCATGTTCGACTATGAGTCATTTTTGGCACCAGAGCATGCGCACTGAGTGCCTAAACGTGAAGTGACGAATGTAATGAAATACAATCTTATATCTTCTTTATAGAGGCTCAGAAAAAATGCTGCCCCAGTAGAGTAATTACTTCAATGTGAAGACATTTTAGAATTTAAACGTTTAATTTCGCCAGAGTAAATTCATAGTTTGAATGGACTTGAGGCTTACTAAACTGCAATACCTTCAGTAACCAGTGTAGTATGCGAGCTTCATGGGGATTGTCAAACGTCAATCCCTCCCTAGACTGCAAGATTACCAATTTACTGCCTGGCGCCATTTTAAGATAGAACAGTTGTTTGTCAGCGGATACATGTTGTGAGAAATTACGAAGTTATACAGTTACTAAAACATTCATTCTAAAGAATTGCATCATATCGACACATTGAGGGTCGATCTGTGTCTTTACTCGTGGCGTTTTTTTAAATGTATTATTAACGTTATATTAGGCTGATCCTACGCGAGATTGAATTCAGACCTGAGGTAAGTGGAACACGAGGCCTAGTTAGCCTAGTAGTACGTTATCTTAGACTAACTTAATCATGTAACGTTAGCTAGCGATACAAATGGCCAGCTACATAGCATAACACATGTGAACTGACTTATAGTTATCTAACAGTTAATCTAAATTGGTTCATATTTTCTTAGCTGCTATGGTTAGTTAGATTTATTTAAATCCGTCTGACGCCGTCTGTTGCTATTTATCAGTAATGTCACACTGCATTAAGTTAGTGTTTGTTCGCAATTTATTTATATCCAGCTAGAATTATTTCTATCCATGTCTTGCGTGCTAATGCTAGCATTAGCTAACAACAGTTCAGAGTTGCTGCTGAGTAGTTCATCATAACTCGCTATTTTAGTCCCCCCACACACTGTTTAAATTTGCGCTTTGTACCAAACGCTGCGTATGTGTATTTTTAATTGGCTATATATGCAGCGTATTTTACGAAGAGCTTGCTATCGTTAGCATTCGTATCTAGCTAGCTAGCTACATAGGCCGCCAAATCACACCAGTTTAGTTAAATCGAACGTTCTAGTTAAAACGTTGAACAAAACTGACTTGCATTACGTAGTTAAGTTTAGTTCTTACGTTTTTAGTTGCATTATCTAATTGTGGACTTCAGTTACAAGACCATGGGACGGGCTTACTTGCTAGCTGGCTGCCAACCAACTATTTTAACGCCAGGACGCTTGCAGCAGCCATCTAAAGTTGACATTAACGGTTACCTCTTTTTCACCAGGTGAAAGATGACTCAGTTTCTACCGCCAAACCTTTTGGCACTGTTTGCCCCCCGGGACCCCATACCGTATTTGCCTCAGCTGGAGAAACTGCCCCATGAGAAACATCACAATCAACCATATTGCGGCATTGCCCCTTTCATCAGACAATTTGAGGTATACGGTTTTTCGGACTAGAAGCGCAATAGTCTCCGTTTCCATTACTGGATAGGGCAATAAACGTGCATGGACTGAGTAAATATAATTCTGTAATGTACCTCGTTTGACTTCATGAAATTAACTGGGTTCGTACAGGATCCCAGAGATGCACCTCCACCCACAAGAGCTGAGACCAGGGAAGAGAGACTGGAACGAAAGGCGAGTACATGTGCTTGATTTTATTTGTAGTGGTTACAGATTGAGTACGGTGGGGCTAATGTATGTCTGTGTCACAGAGACGAGAGAAGATCGAAAGGAGACAAGCCGTCGTGGAGACTGAACTCAAGCTGTGTAAGTCTGATATACAGCAGGGCACTGTATTTAAGTTAGGCATGTAGCATAGTAATTGAAATGACTGACATGGGAAAGTTGATTACATGATTATTCTCTTGATTGTTTTGACATCTTATCAGAAGTCGGCAGGTAAGAGGTGGCATGGTACTTATGACTAGTGACCTAATGGACTGGCGTATCCAGAAAGTATGTACCATCAAAATACCATGGAAAGCATGGCACTTAATGGAACAATTCATTTAAAAACTTTTACATTGTTTTTTTTGGAAGTATCTAAGTTTTGACTTGTGAAAAAGCAAAGCTAATTCTTGCTGTACAATAAGCTGGGACCCGAGGCTTTTTTAATGAGGCTGTGGGCTGCTGTTCAGAGTTTGCTCAGAGTTTGTTTGCATAAACAAGTGCAAATAAAATGTAAACTGTAATCCAATTTAGACTGATCGCATTGTTGGTTGTATTACAAGCGATCTTTCAATTAATAAATTCTGAAGTTCCTGGTGTGCTTTCACAGTTTTGTATTGCTGTAATGTCTAGTGCATGTCTGTGCAATTCATTAGCATTTCCTTCCTCCCTGCAGGGGATCCCCACAATGACCCAAATGCTCAGGGAGATGCCTTCAAGACTTTGTTTGTGGCACGAGTGGTAAGTCCTCTGATTTTATCTCTCTCTCTCTCTCTCTCTCTCTCTCTCTCTCTCTCTCTCTCTCTCTCTCTCTCTCTCTCTTCTCATTTTAATAACAACTTTTAAATTACAGATTATTTTATCAGCATAACAATTTGCGTGAAAAGTTAAATTGAATAATTACATTAATTTCAGAATTTCATCGTATTTGTTATGCCCTGATGATTGATGTTATCCCACCATTGTTTGACAATGTTCCTAAGAGCGTTTTGTGATGTGACTGAATGCTTGGCTTTTGTCAGTCTTCAAGTGTCCCCATAATGGGGTCAGGTGATTGTGAATTGTCCAGCACTCCTTGCTCTTTGGTCTTCGAGTAGTTCTTGCGAAGCTTTGAAGTAACTTTCATTTGTTTTAATTTTTTTCAGAATCCTAAAACTTTCTGTTTATTTCCAGGATTACATGAAACCATTTTCACTGTGGTCACAGACATTTATAATTGATATTTATTTGTCTATATTTTCTTTTCCCCCCGTAATACAGAACTATGATACCACTGAGTCCAAGCTTCGCCGTGAGTTTGAGGTCTATGGACCAATCAAAAGGGTGAGATTGACTTGTCTTGGCCGGAATTTCTCATGTAGTTTGTCAGTACGTTTGCCCGTTTGAATTGTTAACGTTTTTGTTTCTTCCACCAGATCTACATTGTTTACAATAAGAGGACGGGCAAACCCAGGGGCTATGCGTTCATAGAGTACGAGCATGAGAGGGACATGCATTGTGAGTACCATTGCAAACTCTGATCTACCAACTGCATACACCTTTAAACATTTAATTTGACTACCACCACATGCATGTACATATAGCATTATTGCTGTTACTACACCATGCTTTGGTAAGGGCTTTCGGACGTCTGGATCCTACACACTGAACTTGTATAGAAGGTTAAGAACACAAGTGCTTAAGTTGGTAGATCTATTTATTGTACACAGGCAAGCCAATCACATTTGGTTATACACAGCTTCCGGACATTCTCTTTTTGGAAATACATTCTCAGTTAATCTCAGTTTTGTTTTTGCTGAGGAAAAAGTGCATTTGTGTAGACAACATAAGTAGGAACCATATACCAGCTTTCATACTGTTCATACATTCTTTCGAAATTAGGATCAAAACTATGATACGGGTGGCCAAATTACATGTATACCAGTTTGAGTGCTGTTATAACACAGGTAAGCATTTAAGTCGTCGTAAAAAAATAAATAAAATAAAAAAGACAATTTTTTTTTACATGATGCACTTAAAATATCACGCAATATCAAAACTTGGAATTAATTCATTTTTAGCAAGATAAATATTTGCTTATGGAATATTTCAAATACACAGTACGTTATTAGGTGGAGCATGATTCTACCAGGGACTTTAAAAGCCAAGCCTATCAAGATTTTCTGGGTAGTGCATCATACTGCAGCTCCTGTTGATACGTTTGGTCCGTGATTACATATGGAGTGTTGTAAACTGTCAGTGCTCCCATTTTCTAAAGTCACTGTTCAGTCACTACTTTGGGAGTACTTGTAAGATGTGAACTGCGATAACAGACTTGTGTGGCAGAGTGTGTAGCTGCACCACAGTGAGGACATTCAGAAAACACTCACGCAGATAGCATATTTATATTATTTATGAATAGATCTGTTGATCATGCACTGAGATCAAGACAATAAGGGGTGGGGGGTGATGCACAATGTTAACCTGTACTGTAGGCACAGGTCCCCTTAGAGTGTCGGTCTTTTGCTGTAGCATGAGTGAATGTGCTCTGATTGTCTGTTGAGCAACACTACTCAGTGTGTGAGTGAAGATGAACGAAGCATAGGCTGCCCTTGGTTGTTTGTGTGAACTAATGGGGTGTAGATGTTGTCATTGTACGTGTGTAAATGTTACATCAGATTTGAATGGTGTGACATGCCGCCAGTGTCATGCAGGCCTGAATGATTTGTTCGGTCATTTGTGAAATTTGTTCACGCAAAGGGGGGTCATGGTCCAAGACTGCAGGTGATGTTATTTAAATGGGAATTTCAGGTAAGATGGCTTGAATAAGGGCAACAAAGTTGTTGGAGGCAAGAATCTGGTTGATTGAATTTGGTTGCCTGCCACAGCAATGAAGATGTTTAAGATAGTCAACCAAGTCATGGACGGAATCTAGATTAAAACGGCGCAAATTCAAAGGGAAAGGGTGTTTGTGAGAAATAATCACACCAAGGTGAAGCGGTTCACTATGAAATGTAGACCTGATGCATCACAAGACCATGGTGTATGTGAATAAATACCTATGTGAACAATGTTAGCTTTAGTCAGCTGAATTATGTGAATGTCAGGCTATGCAGTGTATTAACTGTGTGTTGTTCTCGTTGCCACTGCAGCCGCCTATTTCTGATGGCTATTGGCCAGAGCTGGCTTGCAGATGATGGTTTTGGTACACCCTGTACACCCTACTACCACAGCTCAGTGTATGGTTGGTATAATGGGTTTGTATATGATGGGTAAGATTTATCTTTCCACCCCACCCCTACACAGCGAAAGGAGCAGGATATAGACAACCAGGAGGTGCAATAAGTTTGCCTATTGTATTAAAACAATTTGAGGCAATCGCTATGCTGCAGACATCGATGGCATGGTGTCACGGTTGACCATTTCAGCCATGCATTCATGAACCTATATAAATGTTTCCAAATTAAGTCTGCCAGTGTAGTGTACACTTACATTTGGTCCTGATCCTGTTTTAAATTTTGCTTCAGTGTGCAGTTATTTGCAGTGGTTTTAATAGAATAGGCCAACTAGCATTAAGTGCACCGTACATTAGTACAGCTCTATACAGACAGGGAGACTTGGTTACACAGTTGTAGGGAGAGATTAGGTAACATTCTTTAGGCTATTTTTATAAGCTGCGTGTAAGAAAGGCAGGCAGGCAAAAACGCAAAAAAATTGCTAATATTCCCAAGTAAATATTTCCAGGTGAGCACTGCCTGATTGCCCATTGGGTGAAAGTCGCACATGGCTGTCCCTCTGATCCATTGTTGTGAGAGCCAGTCAAGTGAAACTTTTAGGGTTCTGCATACGATGTCATAGCGTCAATTTCAATGTTTTTGAAATAGAAAAACCAATGGCAATTGAGTGTTTTGCCTTTGTGTGAATGACTTTGAGATCCTTGTCACGAAAATGAGTTTCAGGTCAGCAGGTTGCTGTAAACTGGACTTACATATGACTACTGTGATTAAGTGTACTGCCTTTCCTTCCAAGCATGTTATACAACTGATTGTGTATCACAGAGGCTACTATTTTATATTTGTCATTTAGTGTCCATTTCCTGATGAAAGTTTTAGGTAAATGGCTTGAATATAAAGATACAACCTATTTAACAAGACATTTGCTTTGTTTTTCTGTAAAGCTACTAGTTTGGTTTTGGTCCAATGTTGATCTAAACTTGCCTACCTTCCTGGCAGTACTGTTTGGTTCAAAACCAAGTAGATTTGGTTTTACCTCTACATATATTCTGTACTTAACACCAGAAGTCATTGTAGAATTGTTCCTCATTGAGTGGGTACCTCGTTTGTGACGTCTGTGCAGAACCCTAATAGTTGGCATTAAAACTTACCCACCACCACCGCCATTTGACTGGAAGTCTCGGATCAGAATGCCATGTTTTTTTGGGTTTTTTTTTTTTTTGTAAGGCCTATAAAATAGTTTGGCATAGATTTCTCCTGGCATTTCAAGATTTAATTATGATAATATTAATTTCTAATAAAATAAAGTAGTTCTATACCTAGGATACATTAGGCTAACAGTAAGTTGACACCGCACATGAAAATTCGGATGTGTGAGAAATGTATTCTCACTTAACAGTGAGGGTCAGGTAGCTTAATTCCCCTTAGAAATATTGAATTTGTCACCCTAAGTTTTCATTTTTAGTCTTGAAAATTTTTCAGCAATTCAATGAAATAAAAAATCTATATGATTTGAAAGGAAGTGTCTTGAGTCCTCTCAATTTACAGCTTGCCAACACCTGAAATCCAGCACTTAACAGACCCAGTCACTTAATGTCAAACAATTACTAAAGTATATCCCAAGTATACAGTAAAGTCCCGATACACTTGAAACTGAACAGCCTGACGTAGTAAAGCGCAATTTTTTAATGCAATCTATGGTCAGGGTTTTTACCATTCCCAAACGTTTTTTCCCCAAGCAATCACCTGCCCCTTTTGCACGTTTTGAACACTCGGAGCTATTTGCATTCTGAGCCTTGGCAGCACTTACTATTATTTCCTCGCTGTGGAGAATCCAACAGTGACTTTCCTGCTGTTCTTAAACAAATGAGTATCCACATTTTAGCCTGTGAATGAGTAGCTGTTACAATGCTGCCCAGGTCAGTAGGGATTAATATTACAACCAAGATGCAGTTTGTACCTGGGTCACTCGTGACTACCCGAACATGTAGGCTGAGAATTACCAGGACGCAGTATTCTGCATCAGAATATGTTGTCTGTTTAGGTAGCCTGTTTAATACAAAACTGTTGTAATGGGACTCTACTGCATGCACCTTCTGAAACACTATTTAAACTCTAGTTACCAGAACAACTACATTGTCACATTAAATGGGGAAGGGGGGAGCAATTGGAGTCTGATAACTTTCAAGGTATGGGTTTGTGGTAAGGCAATCCCCAATATTTAACCATTTTTATTGGAAGCTTTTATTTGTGAAAGTCCGTTTCACTGACCTGGTCACCAGGCACCTTAAAGTTAAAATTGATACTCATTTATGTAGTGTACCAAAACAACATTCTGTTTATGGTGATACTAATGTATATAGATTAATTGATTTAGTCTCAACGTACTGCTAGAATATCGGTGATATCTGGTTTTGAGTAATGGGGATTGTGGTAAGGCAATCCCATTAATGGTTACTCGGTCATAGTCATCAGGTATGGTAATGGGGTTGTGGTAAGGCATCCCCTAGCACAATGATGAAATCCTGAAAAATCCCCTTCCTTGATGGATTGCCCATTGCTGTTGGAGTGAAGCTCCTGATTTCACCTGGAGTCCCAGCGCTAACAAGGGATCCTACAGCTGCTTATCAGTGCCTGTCGTCATGGTTTTCCTATCACAGTGATTTGTCTATGGGACTGTGGTAAGGCAGCCCACATTGATTGGAACTGCCCATTGAAATGGCAGATTACTCTGTTGGAGTGACAATGTGTGGTGGTGTTCTTTCTCCAGGTATTGGTAAGGTATTGGTCGATGTTGGGGTATATTGATTTCAAATGTATTAAAAAACCTAGACTGTTCGGTTAGCTAGCAATGAAAATTTATCAAGGTTTGAATTATGGACATGCATGTGCTATGCCGACATTTGGGTTAGTATGTGAAGTTTTAAAAAGGTTTTCAGTAGCATTGTGCAAGACAACCCTCAAAACTATTTTGATCCATGTAGATACTGTTACTTTCAATGTAATGCCCCTTTAAACATTTTGCATGTGGAATTGGCAATAAAAGTGGCTAATCTGTTTTGCAGATTTTGTCTCGTCAACCTTGTGCAATTGATGGGTGGTGGTAAGACAGCCCTGTTTGTGGTGGTTTGTGTAGTTACAATTGTGTGGCCTGGAATTTTGGCTGTCTGCTTACCTTGGTACATTCTTTGAGGACAGCCTTTCTCGTTCTTATCCTGGATATGCATATCCCATCGATCGCCATTTCCTCAGTCGGCACCATGGGGAGAGGAGACTTAAGAGAAGATGTGACAGAGGTGTAAGTAGTGGTATTAAATGGATGGGCGGTTATACGGTGTTGTGTAAGTATGGCCGTTGGGAGCGACTAAAGGAAAGGAGTAACGTATGTATTCTTTTGTACCTTTGGAGGTACTGAGGGGTTTTAATTGGATATCTTCAAGTGTCTTGTGGTAAATTGCGCTTTCTTCACAGAAGATTGACACGTACATCTTGCATACCAGCAAACATGGACATATAGAACCCGGTTTATGTGGTTAATTGATATGGACTGTTGGGCAAATTAGTTGAATAAGTCATCCTGTGGCTTTGAGGTCTTTATATCCTCCCAACATCTTCACTGGGAAGAAGGCTGTTTATGTAGTCACAGGAATGAAGGCATTGAGGGATATTTCGACATCCACGTTGGTAAGTCAGGTGATTGTGGTCCATTTATGGAAATGGGTCTGGTACAATGACATGGAACTTGCAGAGTTTGCTTTCTCCCAAAACGGATTCCGGACAATGCGCAGCAGTGAGGCTTGGTACAGTGTTTGTGCTTTTTAAAATTTAAGAGATTTTTTTTTAATTTTTTTTTTTTTAGTTTGACTTCACTTGAGTTTGTAGTATGGTGTGTTTATGGTGAGTCAATCTTTTAATAAAAGAAAAATAAGTGACAATGCAGAACATAATCCTATTACTGTATTGCTTCGATAAGTGGGAAGATCAGTAATTCAGAGGAAATCCGACAGGAATATATAACTTCATGAACAGTTAATTGATCTAGTTCCTAAAAAAATCAGCTGTTATAAATGGCCTTTCACCGTTTTACAGTGATCAAATGTGTAAAAGATGGAATGAGTCGTATGAATGACTGGATTAAGTAATGATGGAATGCAGCAGCATTTCATTTTTGAAAGTATAAATAGTTTTCGATCTTTGCTTACTAAATCTAACCTGGTTTGATTATTGCAATGTGGGTGAACTGAAGCATAATTTACAGTTTAGCCATTTAGTAGGTGCAAAGTAGAACTTTTGTTCGATTATTTCAGAAATGCTTTGGTGTTCTGAGCAGTAAAAACCACCATAGGCAAGTGCATTTACATGGGTACTTCAGAGTCAGTTGAACACTAAGCGATTAAAATGCTTTTTCTGGTTTTAATGTGCATTTCTAATTCAATAAATGGGACCTGATATATTCTCACCAATGTAATGCAGAACTAAAATATTTATTAAACTGAAGTCCAATTTAGTGCCATTTAGTATATAGTGAACTACATATACCTCCAATATGATTGACTGCCTTGATAAAGATAAGTTGAGAAGCGGTATAAGATGACCGTAAATTAGCTGTGTTATGCTCACTAAAATTGGAAAAATATTGTTGCGGAATAAAATGTGAAATCCATATATATTCTTTTGAGATTCTTTATACTGCTCTTGTGGGTTTGGTTGCCCTCAAGTTAAAACCACAAATAGTCAATCATCTGAGGTTAAAGTAAGTTCTAGTGAGATGGCTGTTAAATATATAGTAATATTTTCATCAGTTAATCATTTCTTGATTGATTTTGAAAAATGCTTTTTGTTATTGTCTTAAAGATACCAGGTTTTTGGCTAAAGTGTCGATAATAGTTTGTTTCAATTGATCTTAACGTGAGCCCTAGGACCTGTAGACCCAAAGCGGCCAAATAGCATGCAAGATCACCCCCACCCCCCCCTATTTCTTTTGGAGTATCTTTATCAAGGGTGCAATGATTTGGTGTTGGAGTATGTGTATATACATGTGTGGGTACGCGCATTTATTTACATGTGTACCTGTAGGAGTGGGAGAAATGCATTATAGATCATGTGCTCCTATCAAAGGTTAGATTTGAGCAAAATATAAGTGCTGAGATGTATATAGTAAAAACATTGTTTCAGGTGGTCAGATCTGTTCTGTTGCTATAGGGATTACAATGAAGATAATGGGAAAGTAGTGAGAATGATCCTTCAGCAGGATGATGTTGTGAATGTGATCAACTTGGATCAGTCCAAAGTTTGGCGAATGTAAGGGATCCTTTTCAGAGTTCATTGTTGATATGGTTGATGGAATGCAACACAAACCAATCCAAACCAAAAAAAGAATTGTCCAAATTCTGAAACAAGTGTATCATTTATACACAGGTACAGTACATTAAAACAGGTTAATGTACAGGTTAATTTTCTTTCTCTTTTGTGGAAATGACTTGCCATTTCCACAAAAGATTGAAATTACATTTTCTAAATCACTGGTGTGTAAAAAAACACTCCTGCACATTGCTGTTGCAATAGTGTGAATTTAAATTACCCCACCCCCATTAGTAGATGAAATTTCATTAAAACCCTGCTTATTCTCTGGGCTCTGACCTGCTCTCTCCCAATTTTCTTGCACTCTTTAGCAATGGGGGTGGTGGTAGCAATATGCAATCTTGTTACTTCAAATCATATGCAAATGTTTGTTCTGAAGATGGGAGTTGCAACATATTTTCCCTTTCTGAGCAAATGCTTTTAAAGCAGATGCTTTTAAGAAGGTAAATGGTTCATTTGTTTTATAATGATCCAAGCATTGTTTGCAGAACTACATGCAAAGAATGGTGTCTGAACATATGCAGATCTGGAGCTTACCTTATTCCTAAATATGAATTGAGGACTAGCTGTAACTATTTCTCAACCACCATGCCAAATTTCTTAAATATAATACTAAATTAACATGTCTTTATGATTTCTAGAAACTAGAGCAACAACAAAGCTTTTTGCCTTTTTAATCTTTGGTAGTGTGGTCTTCGAAGTAATGGCCATTCATAATATTTAAATATGCACAGTAAATGAGTCAAAACCTCAAATCCTAAATGCAGATTACTATAGCTCATTTATATATGAAGGAAGGGACTTCATTTGGCGGCATACAGATAAATCTCTGAAAGTTGAGGACAGAAGTATTTGCAGCAATTTGGTATGTATCAGTTCTGGACCAGCCGGACTGCTTCAGGAAAATGTCAGCATGGATACAATATTTTAAAGGTAAGAACCTAAAAGTTGAAACTACCTCCCTTCAGATCATTGCTTGGCTTGCCAATTTGACTTTTCCTGCCTCTTCAAATTCTTATTTAAGACTTTACTAGCAGTTAAAATAAGAATCTTTAAAACTAGTCACATCAAAGGTGAGTAGCATGTAGCTAATAAAATTCTGAAAAGTATCTTATCAGGTGCTTAGGCCCCATAGGGTAGGGGTATTTCTGATTATATTTTGGTCTGTTGTGCTTGTATACAAATACAGGAATATCCACACATTTTGGGATTTAAACTTGAGACCATGCAGAGAGAACTCTTATGCAAGATTTCCAACACATAATTTGAGGAAAAGAACTGAATTTTCAGTGTATTAACCGCATCCCTATACTAGTACCGTTGGTTGTTATTCCTTCTGCTGTGTATGAATGTATTTATATGCTCCGAATTTAATTTGATAGTAACAATGGGAAAATATGCATGATTCAACAGGTTATGTATACTGCTGAAATCATGCAGTATACGAGTAATAGTACACACTTGTCTATGAAGGAAACCAGATGTTGCATCTTATGCAGTTCAATTGCAATTTTGTCGGGCTGTTGAGGCTAAAATAAATTCTAATGTAGGTAATTTTGATACCTGATACTCCTTTCCGACTTAATCCTCACCAAATCTTTTCTTTTTCAACCTTTCTCTTCACCCACTACTCTTACGTCGCTCCCTTTCCCCATTCGCTACCTTCCTCTCCAGCGGCCTACAAGCACGCTGACGGAAAGAAGATTGATGGGCGGCGGGTTTTGGTGGATGTTGAGAGGGGGCGCACAGTCAAAGGCTGGCAGCCCCGCAGGCTGGGTAAGAATCCAAAGATTCATCAAGGGGCTTAATAATAATGTGTTATTTAGCTGACTCTTATCCAAAGTGACTTACACTTGATTAGACTAAGCAGGAGACAATCCCCCCGGAGCAATGTGGGGATAAGGACCTTGCTCAAGGGCCCAACAGATGCACGGATCTTATTGTGGCTACACTGGGGCTTGAACCACCAACCTTCTGGGTCCCAGTCAAGTAACCACTAGGCTACATGCTGCCCCTAAACATTTAATAGAGAACCTATGAGAACGCAAGCAGCTCAAAGTGTTATAAAGTCTTACAAATGATACATTAAAATAAGGATAATATACAATGCATGGATGAATTAAAACGGAAGAGGCTCTGTAAACGAATACATAAATGCAATCTTGAGTGTGAATTTTTATATGTAACCTAAAATGAGCAATGGATTAAGCTTATTTTTGTGGTATTTTTTGTGCATACATAGAAGTACACTAATCTTTGAAACACTCAATAACTTTACTTTGCCCGTTTGCCATTTGCTTTATTTCAGATGATCTGTTGTAATTCACTCATGATTAAAAGATCAGGAAACAAACTATTGATTTAATGTTTTAAATGCAAGGGAAATAACTTTAGAATACATTCTAAAGCTATTTTGTCCTATAACATGCACAATGGAGAAAAAGGCATGGTCATTTCTTAGTGTAAGGATTCCTGGAGCTGTGTTATGTACTAAGTTCAGCTATTGTGTTTATTTCTTTGGAAGACCCGAGAACAGAACATTGCAGAAGTCTAACCCAGTCATTCGCATACTTTCTGACTTTGGACTCAAGCAGATAAGAAAATGAGTATTATTTTATCCTTCAAAGAGATTTTAAAGCAGAACCTTATCTAGATCTTCCTCGTCCTTAAGGCGTCTGTTCATTTGGCCTTGTGAATTTAAAATATATATATACCCTAAAACTTAATTCATTTATATACTGTGCATGCATATGAGCACCCCGTAGATATATATATATATATATATATCTATATCTATATCTATATCTACGGGGTGCTCATATGCATGCACAGTATATAAATGAATTAAGTTTTAGGGTGATCTCTCCCTTTAAAGAAATGAGTTGGTCAGCAGTGTCATTGAAATTGTATTTATTTATTTATTTCTTATTCGGCGGTGCAATAGTTATGTAAGGCCTATGTTCTGAAACCTGCATTCATTTCTCTCCCTGCGCCAGGAGGGGGATTGGGTGGTACAAGGAGAGGAGGTGCTGATGTCAACATCAAGCACTCTGGTAGGGATGACACATCTCGCTATGATGAGAGACCTATCGGCGGGTAAGTACAACATTGTTTTATGCGTTGTTTTATTCAGTGAGTGATTCCCTATGCTTTGGAGCATATCGATGTAGAAGATTGAGAAGTCCACTTGTTTGCCTTCCAGGGACCGGGATCGAGACAGGGGTGGCGAACGTCGTGCTGACCGGAGCCGGGAAAGGGAGCGAGAGAAGGACCGAGGGGAGAGGCGGCGGTCGAGATCCAGAGAGAGACGCAGGCGCAGCACACGCTCAAGGGAGCGGGCCGACCGCGGAGCCGTGGTGGCAGGCCCCGGGGTGGGGGCCATCGGGGATGAAAACACCGGAGGCAGCAGGCGGCGAGACAGGGACAGAGAAAGGGGGTTAGGAGGGGACAGCAGGAGCAGGGAGAGAAGCAGGGATAGGGAAAGAAAGAGGAGGAGTAGGAGCAGGGACAGGAAGCGGGACAGGGAACGAGGGAAGGGAGGAGGAGAGGAAGGAGGGGAAGGCGGTATGGGGTTAGGCGACGTCATGGGTGACGGAGGAGAGAGGATGTTGGAAGATTCCAACTCTGCTGAATTGGGCAACCCTGGGCGTGATGAGGGAAACGTGGAAGGAGATGACAGAGGAAGGGAGCGTGGGGAGAGGGATAGGGACAGAGACCGAGACAGAGACAGGGACAGGAGGCGCAGTCACAGGGACAAAGACAGGGACCGGGACAGAGAGAGGCGGAGGGGGGACAGAGACCGGGACAGGGACAGAGAGCACAAGAGAGACAGGGGCGACCGAGAGAGAGGCGGAGAAAGGAGGGATGATCGACAGCTGGCCCCGCCCTCCTCTCTGCTCCCTCCTTCTCTGGTCCAGGATGGAGGCAGTAACAGTGAGGACATGCCAATGCCAGAGGAGGGCAGTCAGGATGGGATGATGGACCAGGAGTCAGTGCAGTCTGGAGAGGGTTACATCTCAAATGAGAACGGTTACAAGATGGAGCCACAGGTCGAAGAGTACTAAGGGTATTGATGTTCATTCTGTACTGTACAATGGCTGGCTTACTCAAAACTCTAGTCTTCATTCAAATAGTGAAACTCAAGAAAAGCAGTCTTATTTAGATTCTTGTATAATCGCCTTGATTCCTGGCCCACCCTTGGGTGGACACCCAGATATAATTGACACGTCGTTATTTCCAAGTTCCCAGTTGCTTAAAATGTATTGTTTTTCTTTCAATGGTGAGTTAGTGTTGAAATATTTATCAATGTATAGCCAGGTGGTTTTCAAATTGGGAATAGTACAGTTATTCACAGCTCAAGGGTGTTATTTAGTTGACTCGTATGGCCAATCAAGAAACAAGAATAGCTCTTCAACCTAAATCCTTTTTTTTTTTTTTTTTTTTTGTCACCTGAGTAGGTCTCCTGGAGAAAGCATATGGTAAAGGTGTGTAGTAGTGCTCTGTGATCTAACATTTTGCCAATGTTCAGAATTCAAACTTCTACATTATGACTTGATATGTATGATTTATTTTAAGGTATTGCCTAATGTATAGCCTGAAAAGGCTGTTTACATTACATGTATTTACTGTTGAATGTGCTTCGCATGATGTGTATGCGGATCTGTTCTTATGTCATTTTCTACAATCACCTTGGTGTGGTAAATGTCACTGGAGCAATGGTAACTTAATAGCCGCAGTGTGAATTTAGGTTCGTTTTCAACTTGTTCCTTGGAACATACGAGGGCACTGTATGTCCACATTATGTTATCTTTGTCTGTTTTTGTTGGTGACATATGTCATTGAATACAACACAAACCTTTTCAGTTTAATGTCTGGATGTGTATGGTTTATATGTGACCAAATTGAACAGAATTGAGTTGAACAGAATTTTGTTTCTTTACCCTAGAGTACCATTTTTGTTAATTTGAAGTTAATTTTACAGAGGAATTGACTGCATACCAATGTAGATAAAGTATCAAACACCAAGAAGTGGATGGGATACTATAACATGTAAGTATGTGTGTTGTTTATTGCTATTACTATTATTTCATTCTGTAGGTACAAAACTAAGAGCAGGGTTCAGAAGCAAACTCTCAGCTCATGCCTGTTAAGGATAACTGGGTTTGTTCATTTTTGCGAAGGGGCAATATTGCTTCTGCTAACATTTCCTGCTGGAAATTACTTCATTTTTTATTTTATTTTTTTCTATAGCCTTCAGCCCAGTTTAGGATGTGGACATGAGGAGAGCATGCTATGTCTCAGAGTTGCAATATTTGGTTATAGGCCTACTGTATGTCACGTCCACTTTTTCTTTATAGCCTAATAAATGCATTTTTTATTCATACATTCGTTCCCTCTTGTCTAAGTAATATTCATGTATATGTTCTATTCATTGCATTAACATTGAGAGTTGGTCTATTCCCGAGAAATATCCCATACATATTCTGCCAGGTAGAACACATTTAGTTGCCTATGTCTGTAGGAATCGATCTGTTTGGTATTAAGTATGCTCTTGTTAACACATCAGTGGCACACCACTGAGGGCTAGGGCAATGAGCTTCATTCTCAAAGCTCCCATCTGACAGTGATCCACTACTAGCATGCTCCTCTTCATTGCACATCATCGATGGTATACTCTCTGCTGGGCAAAAGCACACGGATCAGACCAGCACAGCTGCAGAGCAATGCAAGTATGCCTTGAGCTGTTAGGCATGTGAGTTTTTCTCTCTTTTTGGTTAGAGCCGCACATGCCACTTCATTTGGATTTCCCTGTTTGTGGCGGGGCTCCAATTAGCAGAGCTGGCGGCATGCAGTGGTTGCAGGTTGTCGGAGACAGTTCAACGCACATTGATACTTTCCCTACCTGGACCTGCAAGCTAGCAATCCAAACAAAAGATGCTATGGAGCATAAATTGTGAGAAGATAAGATTCTGATCGTAAGCTGATGAACGGTCTTATACTGCAGGAGCATGTCAATCTACGGTGTCATGACACTGACATGACTTTGTGGGTCTAATTACCCAACCTGCACAAGGGATAATATTCACACTTTCAGCCCTACTGACTCAGAGGTACAAAGTAAAATGACCACTTCTTAGCAAAGATTCCACTCTACAATGATAATAAAACTGGTTTAGAGAATAGGACCATTAACATAAACATGTCAATTGCAGCTGGGTTTAATGCTGCTTTTTATAACTAATTCTAGTTCTAAGTAATGTGACTGAAGACAGAGGGCTATTCTTTTCTGTCAGGTTTATATTTGTAGGAACCCCCCAAATACAGTATTTGAGAGGTGTAGTCTTACCTGATGCTACTGGAACAGGGTTACTTAGATTTCTCTAAACTTATCTGACTCCATAATATAAGTATATATAACTGTTCCTCTGTTCTAACAGTTCAACAAAAGGAACTGCAAATATTCAGCAATGGTGTGGCTCTAATCGATCGCTATCTATATGTAGACGCAGCTGAGCCTGTGGCCTTTATAGCCTGCAATGATACATTTATGTTGTGTCGCACTGGCGTGTAGGCCAGTGCAGGTATTCTATGTTGTCTATGTTAGTACTCTAGACTGCATGTGAAGTGGTTTGAGTCAAGAGGATGCTGGTTAAATTTAATACAATTAAACAATGCAATGCAGAAATAGAATGAAAATGTCTAAAGATGTAATATGAATGCTTATACACAAATGGCGTGCAGGAGGTTGTATTAGCAAGTCTCCTCAAACCATTCCACGTTTCCATCTATATACCCAGGGTTTACAGGAAAAACGACAAATCATCAAATGTCACAAGATGGCGGTAAAACAATGGTCCTGCTGATGTTATCTTGGTATGTCCAACAAGCCTAGTTAACCTTTGTAGCACAGCTAGATGCTGACTCACAGGTAACTTGCATTACCTGGGGTTTATGTCATTTATTTCACAGTACTATTTCAATTTAACAGTTCTGGGAGCATTCCACTTGTGAATTGTGAGGCAGCACAATCATAGGAGCAATAGTCCTCTATTGTCTTCATCAAGCTACCTGGTATTATCAACAGTTGTGCTGTACTTTTTGGTGCTAAGCAACTTAAACTTTCCGTAATTTAGCAGATGGTGTTAGCTCAAAATTACAGTGGCAGCCATTATGCTCTACAAAGGACAAAATGCCACAATGCAAGTGAAACAGGCCATCCTTAGGCTGCGAAAAAAGAAAAAATCCATCAGAGAGATAGCAGAAACATCAGGAGTGGCCAAATCAACAGTTTGGTACATTCTGAGAAAAAAGGAACGCACTGGTGATCCTTTCCATGGTAAAGAAGAACCCTTTCACAACATCTAGTGAAGTGAAGAAGACTCTCCAGGAAGTAGGCGTATCATTATCCAAGTCTACCATAAAGAGAAGACTTCAAGAGAGCAAATACAGAGGGTTCACCACAAGGTGCAAACCATTCATAAGCCACAAGAATAGAAAGGCCAGATTAGAGTTTGCCAGAACACATCTAAAAAAGCCAGCCCAGTTCTGGAACAGCATTCTTTGGACAGATGAAACTAAGATCAACCTGGACCAGAATGATGGGAAGAGAAAAGTATGGAGAAGGCTTGGAACGGCTCATGATCCGAAGCACACCACATCATCTGTAAAACATGGTGGAGGCAGTGTGATGGCATGGGCATGCATGGCTTCCAATGGCACTGGGTCACTAGTGTTTATTGATGATATGACGGAAGACGGAAGCAGCCGCATGAATTCTGAAGTCTATAGGAACATTCTGTCTGCTCACATTCAGCCAAATTCAGCAAAGTTGATTGGACGGCGCTTCACAGTACAGATGGACAATGACCCAAAACATACTGCGAAAGCAACCCAGGAGTTTTTCAAGCTAAAGAAGTGGAATATTCTACAATGGCCGAGTCAATCACCTGACCTCAATCCGATTGAGCATGCATTCCACTTGCTTAAGACAAAACTTAAGGCAGAAAGACCTGCAAACAAACAACAACTGAAGACAGCTGCAGTCAAGGCCTGGCAAAGCATCACAAAGGAGGAAACCCAACGTTTGGTGATGTCCATGGGTTCCAGACTTCAGGCAGTCATCGCCTGCAAAGGATTCTCAACAAAGTATTAAGAATGAACATTTTATTTATGATTATATTCATTTGTCCAATTACTTTAGGTCCCTTGAAATGAGGGGACTATGTATGAAAATTGTTGCAATTCCTAAACCCTTCCTCCTATTTAATATCAAATCCATTGTGGTAGCGTACAGGGCCAAAATTATGAAAATTGACACAAGGTAGTTATACTGCATCAGCAAGGTCTCTCCCAGGCAGAAATTGCAAGGCAAACAGGGGTTTCCAGATGTGCTGTCCAAGCTCTGTTGAAGAAGCACAACGAAACGGGCAACGTTGGGGACTGTAGACGCAGTGGTTGGCCAAGGAAACTTAGTGCAGCAGATGAAAGACACATCATGCTTACTCCCCTTCGCAATCGGAATATGTCCAGCAGTGCCATCAGCTCAGAATTGGCAGAAACCAGTGGGACCCAGGTACACCCATCTACTGTGCAGAGAAGGCTGGTCAGAAGTGGCCTTCACGGAAGGCCAAAAAGCCATGCAATGGAAACAAGGCCAAGCGACTCAACTATACACGAAAACACAGGAACTGGGGTACAGAAAAATGGCAGCAGGTTCTCTGGACTGATGAGTCGAAAATGTGAAATATTTGGCTGTAGCAGAAGCCAGTTTGTTCACCGAAGGGCTGGAGAGCAGTACAAGAATGAGTGACTGCAGGCAACAGTGAAGCATGGTGGAGGTTCCTTGCAAGTTTGGGGCTGCATTTCTGCAAATTGAGTTGGGGATTTGGTCAGAATTAATGGTTTCCTCAATGCTGAGAAATACAGGCAGATACTTATCCATCATGCAATACCACAAGGGAGGCATCTGATTGGCCCCCAATTTATTCTGCAGCAGGATAACGACCCCAAACATACAGCCAATGTCATTAAGAGCTATCTTCAGCGTAAAGAAAGAACAAGGAGTCCTGGAAGTGATGGTATGGCCCCCACAGACCCCTGATCTCAACATGGGATTACATGAAGAGACGGAAGCATTTGAGGCTGCCTAAATTCCAGAAGAACTGTGGCTAGTTCTCCAAGATGTTTGGAACAACCTACCTGCCGAGTTCCTTCAAAAACTGCAAGTATACCTAGAACAATTGCTGTTTTGAAGGTAAAGGGTGGTCACACCAAATTTGGATTTGATTTGATTTAGATTTTTCTTCAGTTCATTCACTTCTTCTGTTCATGCATTTTGTTAATTGATAGAAATGTTAATAATTTATTGTTATTTTTGAAAACTTTTTTTCACACCTGCCTAAAACATTTGCACAGCACTGTATGTATGTGTATACAGTGCAACCGGAAAGTATTCACAGCGCTTCACTTTTCCCACATTTTGTTATGTTACAGCCTTATTCCAAAATGGAATAAATACATTTTTTCCCTCAAAATTCTACACACAACACCCCATAATGACAACATGAAAGAATTCTTTTTTTGTTTTTTTTTTGTTGCAAATTTATTAAAAATAAAAAACTAAGAAATCACATGTACATAAGTATTCACAGCCTTTGCTCAATACATTGTTGATGCACCTTTGGCAGCAATTACAGCCTCAAGTCTTTTTGAATATGATGCCACAAGCTTGGCACACCTATCTTTGGGCAGTTTCACCCATTCCTCTTTGCAGCACCTCTCGAGCTCCATCAGGTTGGATGGGGAGCGTTGGTGCACAGCCATTTTCAGATCTCTCCAGAGATGTTCAATCGGATTCAAGTCTGGGCTCTGGCTGGGCCACTCAAGGACATTCACAGAGTTGTCCTGAAGACACTCCTTTGATATCTTGGCTGTGTGCTTAGGGTCATTGTTCTGCTGAAAGATGAACCCTCGCCCCAGTCTGAGGTCAAGAGCGCTCTGGAGCAGGTTTTCATCCAGGATGTCTCTGTACATTGCTGCATTCATCTTTCCCTCAATCCTGACTAGTCTCCCAGTTCCTGCCGCTGAAAAACATCCCCACAGCATGATGCTGCCACCACCATGCTTCACTGTAGGGATGGTATTGGCCAGGTGATGAGCGGTGCTTGGTTTCCTCCAAACATGACGCCTGGCATTCACGCCAAAGAGTTCAATCTTTGTCTCATCAGACCAGAGAATTTTGTTTCTCATGGTCTGAGAGTCCTTCAGGTGCCTTTTGGCAAACTCCAGGCGGGCTGCCATGTGCCTTTTACTAAGGAGTGGCTTCCGTCTGGCCACTCTACCATACAGGCCTGATTGGTGGATTGCTGCAGAGATGGGTGTCCTTCTGGAAGGTTCTCCTCTCTCCACAGAGGAACGCTGGAGCTCTGACAGAGTGACCATCGGGTTCTTGGTCACCTCCCTGACTAAGGCCCTTCTCCCCCGATTGCTCAGTTTAGACGGGCGGCCAGCTCTAGGAAGAGTCCTGGTGGTTCCAAACTTCTTCCATTTCAAAGCAGCAGAAATTTTTCTGTACCCTTCCCCAGATTTGTGCCTCGAGACAATCCTGTCTCAGAGGTCTACAGACAATTCCTTTGACTTCATGCTTGCTTTGTGCTCCGACATGCACTGTCAACTGTGGGACCTTATATAGACAGGTGTGTGCCTTTCCAAATCATGTCCAATCAACTGAATTTACCACAGATGGACTCCAATTAAGCTGTAGAAACATCTCAACGTTGATCAGTGGAAACAGGATGCACCTGAGCTCAATTTTGAGCTTCATGGCAAAGGCTGTGAATACTTATGTACATGTGATTTCTTAGTTTTTTATTTTTAATACATTTGCAAAAAAAAAAAAAAATGTTGTCATTATGGGGTGTTGTGTGTAGAATTTTGAGGAAAAAAATGAATTTATCCCATTTTGGAGTAAGGCTGTAACATTTCAAAATGTGGGAAAAGTGAAGCGCTGTGAATACTTTCTGGATGCACTGTATATAAGTAAATGGTATCTGATATAACTGAATGGTTTTCTGAAGTACCAGAACGTAACATCGAGATAGCTAATAGCCATAAGCTCTCATGTTTTGTTACATTGTGAATGTTACTAGCTACTATGTGACATGCTGCAATGGTAGTGGCTAGTTATCATCAGCGCAAAGCAGAGAAGCTGGTTATGTTGGCTAAATTGTGTGATTATAGTTGTGTCATGTGTAGCTGAAGACTATTTCGGCATTAAAAAACTTTTCAGTGGAAATTGCATATAGGCAGTTACAGCACCGTAACTGCCTATATAGCTAAAGATTTAAGGTGGACTGGGAATTACGAATATGAAGTGGCGAATAACAAACTAATTTAAGCTTAATTTAAAACCTTCAATTTAGCCAAGACAAAAATATAATCAATAATCAAAACTGCCTAGCTTTGTAACCAAAGCTACATGCTGAAACGGTACCGACCTTAACGGCCTGAAATAGTTAGTGCCAGCAAATAAAGGTTTATTTTGAGGGTGAACACTGCTTATATTTTTATTTTTAGTAAAAGACCATGGTATAAGTGCAATAATCCACTCCGAGGTGGTCATTGCACAGTTTTAACGCACTCAGCGGTGCCTCTGGTTCTTTGCCTCGCATTGTATGTAACAAACCATGTAATGACCACCTCATCGTGTATTATTCCTTAGCTGTCAAATATGGTTAAAGCTGCTGCTGTTATTATTATTATTAGTAATTCTATACAGTACTAATATTAAACACACCACAGGTCTTCATTCCTTTGTACTGAAAAACATTTATCCTTTTAAAGGCAGGATTTTCATCTGAAGTTAACTAGATGTTGGGAGCTGCCATTGCTTGCACCCTCCAAAGCTCTCCAATCTCCCGCTGCTAGCTGTTCCAATACAGCTAAGCGGAACTGGGCTTACGCCCTAGCTTGCTCTGGCTAGCAAGAGCATGTAAATGCAGTGCCCTCCATAATGCTTGCAACAAAGACCCCTTTATTTGCCTTTATTTTACTCCACAATCTGAGATTTGTAATAAAATAATCACATGTGGTTAAATTGCACATGCAGATTTTAATAAAGGGGACAGCAATGTTATATAAATGAAAGTAGTATGTTTAGTATACACCCTGTAAAGAATACACCCTGGACAGGTTGCCAGTCCATTGCAGGGCACACACACCATTCACTCACACACTCTTACCTATGGGCAATTTAGACTCTCCAATCAGCCTAACCTGCATGTCTTTGGACTGTGGGAGGAAACCAGGGGTACCCGGGGGAAACCCATGCAAACACAGGGAGAACATATAAACTCCACATAGAGTGGCCCCGGCCGACTGGGATTTCAAACCCAGGACCTCCTTGCTGTGGGGCGGCAGTGCTACCCACTGCACCATCCGTGCCGCCCCCCATCCACCCCTCTCTTCCAATTCCAACAAATTGGCTGTTTTTATCTGGGTTAGAAAACTGGCCAGGGCAATGTAGGATTTCCTTCTCTTAGATGACCCCTTCTTTGCTGTCCTCCCTGTACTGATGTCAGTGGCTGTCCCATCTGGGCCTGATAATGGCTCAAGGAAAGATGAAGAGAGTAATAAATGGGATAATCTAACAAAGTTTGTCTCATTCATTAACCAAAACCAAAATTACTACAGCTCTAGGAAGAATCCCACGGCCTGATAAAGGACTGGAATACAGTGTCTTGAGGAATGCAGCCTTGTGCAGGCATTTATAATTTTTGGCCTGTTTTATGTCCTATTTGTGCTCCACTTAAGAGAACGGCACCTGGCAATTGTGTCTTCATCCTGAAGCTGTGAAGGGTATACAATGTAAACTCAAATTATAATTATATTGTAATATTGTTTTTATTTCATGTTGGAAAGTGGCCTAATAGCCATTTCAAATGAATATGCCATGTCTGTTCATCATAGTTTCAATTGATCGATTTGCTGTAGGAAATAATGGCAAGAAAGTAATGGCTGAGTACTCCAACAATCTAGCTTAAATCTATTTGAGTGATACATTTTAAATATTCTAAGTAGCCGTGTTCTGACAAAAGAAACCACAACTGTCTGAGCCTCTGTTGTGCCTTTCCATTATATCATACCACCCAGTCATGGTTTTTCATATACCAAATGGACTGTTATATTTTACTTCTTCCTTAACACGTCAGGTATATGTAGAATGGTAGTAAGTAATTGGTAATTATAATTATAACAATAAGCCTAGTGTGATTCTATTCAGAGAATATAAATACAATGCAGTACATTTAAATAAATGTGAGTGCATCTGTTAAGGCTGTGGTGCATTTGTCATCAGTATATAATGCCAGCAGCGAGTATGTTTGGGCTGGACAAGTGGAACTTGATGCAGCCTCTTGTCCGATGTTATGATGGGCCTGATTAAATTGTAGACCACATAGCTTTTAGTCAAACCTCAACCCAAAGCACTTCACTATAAGCACTTTGCTTTTTCGTTATTCACTTTTATCATATTGGCTGAGCAGATTGCTTTTTCCAGGGGATATTATATAACTTAATTTTTGTAATCCATTTATATAGCTGGTGTGTTTACATACAATGGCAGTACCCCACCTGGAAATGAAAACCAAAACCTTCTGGTCAAACATTATTCATTACTCCTTATATCACAGCATAGCCCATGCCCTATAGATGTTGGTTCTTCTCATTATCTTTCAGCAACCTTAAAGTGGCAATCCATGATTCTACACTTACCATAGTTCCCCACAACATCCAGCTTTCTCACACCTTTTCCTTATTCTTATTCTCGCTGTGGTTTCCTTTTTTCTGTAACTTTACTGCTTTTACTTTCATCCATTGTGGTAAAGGTACTGCAAACAAAGACAACTGTGCTCGCACGCCACTCTAACTCTCCTGTGTAATGCCGCTAAAGTATGTGTCACGCAAACTTCCATAGGCTTCCGTGCACACATTTCCATACAGGGCAGGAGTGATGGGCCCTTAAAATTAGAGTATATAGAAGTGAAATTAAACATCGCAAATGGTCTCAATGATCATTGTGAGAGAAATTCCAGTGGGAATATGTGTCAAATATGGTATTTGTTTATACAAAAAAATCACTTTATATAATGAAAGATGATCGAAATAGCCATTGAAGCCATTGGAGTTATTTTTGAAGCCATATTTTTTTACTGACAGATATATTATGAGTATGGACAGTATCGAATTCACTAGCTTCATTTTTATTAATTATCTGTTTAAAGGTACCCTCTCTACTGCAGTTAGGAATTCCCTTTGTGCTGGGAAATATATTGATCAAGCCTATATTATTTGGCCTAACAGTGATGCACCTGACTGGACTCAATGAGTTTCCTGTGTGCTGTGGGCCTAAGGGAAAAAGGGAATCGAAATAAAAGGGAAGAAATTGCACAGGACAACATCCTCCATTTCCACAGGTGACTCACCTCTGTTGGAAGACGACCCCCTTATTTCCAATCGTTCTACCGGTGGTGTGCACTCTTGGTATGACAGTTGATATCACGCTCTGGGTGAATACTCGTTTCTGATTGGATGCTAGGTGATGGTTATTTTTGCATAATGCACGTTTGGCAGATGGTAACAGTCAAGCCTAATCACAGTTCTAAATTCATACACTGCCTGCAATTTGCTGCAACTTAAAGGTACAATTCCTTGCTTGACCGTAATTTACGACACCTGCTTATATTCTTATCTTGGATAAAAGACCATGGTATAAACAAAATAATCCACTCCATTACACGGCGCACGATGCGCGGGTGAAGGACCGCGGTGCCTCACGGTGAGCGAGAAGCCTACCCTCTGTAAGAAGATGGGTGGCGAATCAGTGAATTACAAATTACATTTCTTTAATTTATATAGCCTATCAGCTAATTTTTTTAGAATGAAAACAGGACTGAGTTAATATTTCCCGTAAAAATGAACTCATTGGTTCGTTGGAATAAAGTTTGTGTAGCTTACAAGTTGCTATCCCCGAAACAAGCAGTGAAATTAATTTTATTAATACATTTTGTCTAGCTACTTCCGGCTTTTCTGAAATCCAAAGAAGAAGTTGTCCGTCAGCCACAAGGGGCGCAGTTCCGTAACTGTAACCGTAATCAATCTCCATTGGAATGAATGGCTTCCGGTGTCCGTCAATCCGACGATGCGCTGAGTTGTCGGACATAGCGTAAATCGTATTTACTGGTATAAATAACTATGGCAAGAATACACTTTTCCTCTAAGCCGTATACTCTCCCCGAATCCGGTAGGTGATTATGACACTGTTATATTACGTGCAGTAATCTTCCCTCTAAATTGTGCTTTTATCATTAAGAAAATGTACCACAGATCATGTGGAAAAGTATGTATTTTCATTGGATGTTAAAGGCGTAACATGGTGGTTGAATGTGACACTTGCCCGTTGTCTTTAATCAAAAATAAAACAGATGTGCATAATGTTTTATTATTCAGTCATGTAACCCCATCCACTCTGCCCCCTTGTCGTTGAGCTCAACAGCAGCTGAATCCTAGTGGCCAGGTTGCTTGACTGGAACCCAGAAGGTTGGTGGTTCAAACCCCAGTGTAACTACAATAAAATCTGTGCTGCTGTGGGCCGTTGATAAAGGCCCTTAACTCCACATTGCTTCTGGGAGGATTGGTTAGTCAAATCAGCTGTAAGTCACTTTGGATAAAAGCGTCTGCTAAATGACTGTAATGTAATGAAGGGCTGCTAGTCTAGTCAATTTAGCTGTAGTTACTGAAGCAGTGTTTGCTGCAGGTATAAAACTTTAAAATCATTTTTGTCTGTGTCCCTGTTATTACTTTTCATTAATTTACCCCAGCTGCAAACACACATTCAATGACTTCAGCTAATTTGTCTAGACTAGCAGCCATTTTGCGGCAGCCAATTCAGCTGCTGCTTATAGCGTTTGCTTGGGTGTGGTTTGAGACTGCTCTCCTGCATGCAAAAAAACTGACATTATACATCTGGGGGCATGGCCAATTAGCATATTCCAAACATTTAGTTTCCACATTTCATATTTTCACTTACATTTAACATTTACAGTTGCATATATTTAAGGAGTTTTTTATTTTAGTTTTTTAAATCAAGAAATGTATTATTCTATTCATTCCAATCTGAAATACTAAGGAATCCTGTGTAATCCCTTAAACCGCACGGCCAGAGTGTATTTATTTCCATTTTTTTAACAGTGAAAGTGATAAAATTAACTTCTATTTCTATAAATTATTTTACGATACCACTGTTTTAGCAAGAATGGTTACTTATTTTATGTGCGGTGACAAAACAAGAATGGGGGGGGGGGACCTCAACTTCTATGCATTACGGTTTGGAGACAGAAGCATAAACTGTCTCAAAACCGTAATTGTGAGACACCAGGAAACCAAAGCACTATTCCTTTTCAATTCCAGATCCAAAGCTGCTAATTTTAGCTAACTTAGTTAGCTGTAGCTGAACCATTCACTCGCCAGCAACCTCGGAGTAACACTCAACTTAATGACTTGGTTTCTGCTGCAGAAATGAGGAGTCCTCAGGCATTTGCTTCCTTTATCGCACCAAAAAACACACACGCAACTGGCGCAAAACTCCACTGACTCTCTCACCATTCCCAGCGGTCTCACATACACGCATGCACCAATCACCAGATTCCCACTCTTTAATGCTGCATACCCTCATTTGCCAACAACGGCAATGGTCTAGAGATCCAAATCCATAATAGATTTTAATTTGAAAAACATTTAAAAGGCGGAGAAACATCAATAAGGAAAGAAAAAATCCTGGTGAAAATCGGTTGAATCCAAACTGTCCTTAATCAGTTAACTTTTTTGGGGGAATCAGATGAAACCGGCAATGAAGAGCCTTGTATATATTGTATACATTTGTTATTTACATTTATATTTAATATTTACATTTATGTTTAAAATGTACACTTATTGTTAACATTTATTTATTACATTACCTTAATGGCATTTTGGTAGATGCTCTTATCCATACATATACATACAGTTGATTAGACTAAGCAGGAGACAATCCTCCCCTGGAGCAATGCAGGGTTAAGGGCCTTGCTCAAGGGCCCAACAGCTGAGCGGATCTTATTGTGGCTACACCAGGGATTGAACCACCCAATCATGTGCCTTAACCACTATGCTTCAGGCCGCCTATTTATAATATAGAATTTTTAAATAATTGATGAAAAACATTCTTGGAATAGCGCGCAATGTTTTAAACCAATTTATATCCAAATGTTTTTAAAAATGACATGAAAATTGTACTGCATTTTATTTCTTTTTTTACACTAGCCAATGTTAAATGTGGAAACTCTGAGCATGACAACACTGTGTGCCACCTTTTACAAACAGCACCCCATAGTGGACATCATCTGATCTGCTTATTATTTCAAGTGTGCAGACCTGTATGTGAGGAAGCTGTGGTCCTGTATGTGAGGATCCTGATATCCTTCTGGTATAGGTGACAGTGAACTGTGACCCAAAGAGATGATCTAATTACAAATCACCTTCATACCTGATTTCTCTTTAGATAATCTCAAGTGTTTAGCAACATTTGTTTTTCTACCATGCCTGTGAAGATGCTCCTTGCAAATTCAGGAGATTGGTAATGATCTTTGGATAAAAGCGTCAGCTAAATAATATGTAATATAATGTCATCTGTTCTGTACTAAAGACTCAATAAAATGTGAAATTGTATCCAAGTGTCATGGAAATTATAATCATGTCTACAATTTAAATGGCTGTGTCAAGACCATCAATGAGCAGGCTAAATGAGCCTCATTAGTCCAAGTTCCAAAACTAGAAGTGATATTCATTCAACAATATCACTTGATTACTGCATTTTACATTACACCCGGCCAAACGTCCGTGGATCATCATAGCATTTTTACATAATCATTTCAGAAATAGTTTTTCCAGTAGAAATTGTTTAATAGATTGTCTCCTGTCTGCAAGTGATGATGGAAATAGTATAGCTATCAGGTTTTGACAGTTCATTTCAGATCATTTTTACAGAAATAACACATTTCACAATTTTACAGCCTCATATGTACAAGAAGTGCAGCGGTTACAGTGACTATCCATAGAAGTGTTTGAATCATAGACTGTATAAAAATAGGTTTGAATTCTAAGGCTGCTGTAAAAGAGATTCCCATCTGTGCTTTCATTCTTGGCAAAGTTGAAATTGCATTACACTTTGTAGTTCCGTTTGCTCTTTTCTTAAGCCGAGGGAGTGACAGCGTAACGGAGGTCAACAGGCAGACCAGTGAGGTGCAAGGCTCTCCAGGTGCAAAGAATATTCCTGAGAGGCCAGTGAGAGAGCACCTTGAGGGCTGAAAATTGGATGGAAAGGGGAGGAAAGGGGAGGAGAGCAATCTATTTTGAGCTCTCAAGGCAAGCATGTTACAAGAAAGTATGAACAAACTGCAGAACAAACAGGGGACACAGCACAATGTTGAACTGTCCCCATACATTACCAAGCATATGGGTAATGTCATCTATTCTGTGTACACGTACAGCCATGGCTTTCATCCTGAACATGTGACTAGGCTTGGGAAACATTTATCCTATATTTCAGTCATTATCTTCAACGGGTCACTGTAGTTATTACTGTAATCAGTGGCAAACAGTCAAGAGGATCACAGCCAATTGTACAATCAAACAACTTAGAATTTGTTGGTGCAAGGGTACAATTCTAAACTGCGTCCAGTCTTACCCACAAAGGGGTGGTTTACAGAAAAAGTAGATTTTTGTACTAGATTAGTTGAATTGGTTGTAAAGCAACTAATGCAGCTGAATAGGTTCTTAGATTATAATTAGTTTATTGGTTAAATTTGGTGCATAATGCTGGGCTATAACACATGCTTGTATCCACATTGGAAAAGATTGTCTCCCCACGAGTAATTTTGAAGAAATGTGTTGATTTCATAACATGTTGTTTCAGAACCCCTTGTTAAAACATCTTCTTGTAGAATTAAAAGTCAGGGCCTATATGAATTCGATTCGATTTTTAGTCAGGCGTTGTGCGGGCTGCTTGAGGTAAGAAGGCCCCTGTTGTTCGACGGCCTCGTCCTCCTACCACTAGATGGGAGTATTATACAGACGCGTCTGGTGCAAGGACCATCCAGGCAGAGTAGAGAAAGTAATCCATCACCCATCACATTGCTCAGCATTCCTACTAAAGGTCATCTTGTGGAGAAAGAAGCACACGACAGGGTCTCAGAATCAATGTATTGTAAAAGTATTGCCAGAACATTTGTGACCGAGCAACAGAAAACAATGCACAGGTGCAGGTTCAACGCCCTGCAATATTATCAGAGATTATATACTGACCCTCAAAGGTATCAACTCTCAGGAGGAAAATGTTTTTGGGTCCTATTATATCTATATATTGGAATTAAAAACAAGTGTTGTAATTATAAGAGTTATGAAATGATGTGGGCGCCAATGGAGCTGAGACATGCGTGCTCATTACTTTGAAGGCCCAGTTTAGACAACATCCCCAGATTAATCACCCTGAAAATAACAATGGAAGAATTACAGATAACTATTACAGATCATGCTTTTCATTGTATTCAGAAACATCACAAACAAGACAAAATGCCTAATTTGTAAACAAATTGGACAAAGAACAAGGTAAATGAAAAAGTAAAATTAGACAAAGATAAAATAAATAAAAAAAACATTGTTAACAGTACCAAAAAAATCAATGATCACATACAAATGTTGTCTTATAATCAAGGTCACAATCTCAAGATCAATGACATTAATAAAGTGTTATCATTTATATTAATAAAATAAATGTCACTCGGAATCCAGATCACATAAAACACTGATGGTTTTTTAAACGTCATGATTGAATGTTTTTCTCTGGTTCATTGCCTCAACATTGTTTCATCTTTATCAGATTCAGAGTCTCAAAGCCCTGTGCTCCTGTGCCCCTGGAGCAGTAAAATACAGTCACGCACACTCTGTGTTTGCATTAAGACCATAAGGACAAGTGATGAGCAGTTTCAGAACAGCGCCGGTATTCAGAGAAATAGAGTGGGAAATGGCTTTGACTAACTGGTAAATTAATGTGTATCCTATAATAACAGAGCTGCAGGACATTGGCCATAACAAACAATAGAGGTGTCTGGTGTCTTTTTGTTACCGTAAGTAGAAATGAAGGGAACTGAAGTTGTATAATCATGAAATTGGCGGTATTTGTTTTCATTAGTATGCTAGATTGTGAATTATCTATTCATTTTCTGACGTTTTCATGGTTTTATGGACACTGTGTTAGCCTCCCCTTCCACTCTTGTGTGGCTCTGAATTCTCCTCTCTCTGCAGTGTAATGCCACACCTCCATTTTGCAGCCACTCATGGCTCAAGGGGCGGAGCTTATAGCCACATGCCTACATTCCTACAAATCCCCTCCTACTATGCCCTGTCATTTATGCTTGCCCAACCTACCCATGCACAACTACCCTGACTCCATAGAGACAGAAACCAACAATCCCCTCTCAAACCAGACGCAGTGGATGTATCGGACACTAGGGCATTGTTGCTCTTTTAGAGGTTTACACTTAATTTCCAATAAACCAATCATGAGGAAAGGTAGACAAATTTAGGAACATAACAGTCTTATTATGCGTCTCTGTTATATAATATGCCATGTCACTATGCTTACCATGCTTGCACTGAGATGGATGCTGAAAATAGTGCTGTGAGCAAGCATATTCCATCATTTATCAAAATAGGTTTAAAATTCACAAATGGATTTCAGAGCACAAATTAATAAAGTAGAGCATAATGCTCAGTTTTACACCATCTCGGAAGGGAAATTACATAATAATGTCATGAACAAAAATAACATGATAATGACAATATCCAAAGACATTACAAAATATAATGTCATAGACATAGCATTATAGTGGCACAGAAATAAATGTTCAGTGCAGCTTAAGCTGAGATATGTAATTCACTAACACATGAACTGCACAAAAAGACTGATATGCCCTGTATTTCTGGAGTCATTTGACATCACATCACAAATTAGCCTCTGAATTCACTTGAGTCTCTCTTTCCTATCTCTCTTTTCCCACCCACCTGCTCTCTCACCCTCACCCCCACCCCCTGGCGGCATTCCCAGTGGCTAGACTGAGAAAGCGAGGGAGAGAGAAAGAGAGAGGGGGGGTTATAAATACAGATAGTAAAACTGAAATATAATGAATGATATAAATGAGAAAGGAATACTTTTTGATGGTAGTGAAACATGCAGTGTGACACACATAATTGTGTGAATGCTTGTATGATCAGGGTAAATTCAAAAGGGGAAACAGATGCAAAGGCTCTTCTCATTACATAAGCAGACATCTGTCAATTTGACAAAACCCTTGCTAACAAAATTATTTTTTTGTATTGGAATCTTAAAGTCAACGATGAGAATATTAATACTTAATAATAATGTGAAGAGAGCATGATGTTAAAAGGGGGAAACTATACACATTGGACATGGAGAGCACTGGTTCTGAATGTGAATTTAAAGGAGGGGGGTATGATTTAAATGTGAATGAATGAACACCAAAGATATCTATCCTAAATTGTTTTATAAGATACTACAATTTACACCATTTTGTTCTGGTCACTAATTTATAGAAATTAAGCTGTTTAAGCACGGGCATGTGGATACCTAATTAAATTAATACTTATTTGATATGTGTTTAAAGAAATATCAGTAGGTGAAATTAAATTACATTTGTGCCAGTGTTCAGACGACTGAAAATGACACAGAGACAGAGAGAGAGGGGTGGGGTAGGGAGGAGGGGAGACGCCAAGTCGCACCTTTCCCTTTAAAGAAAAAAAGATAGAAAGAGAGAATCCGACCGCAGCACAACATTGAATAACCGATTGTATGGGAATCCCTCTTAAACCAATATACACACATCGACACTTATAGAGACGGAGGGATAGGAAGAAAGAACGTGCAATTTGTATACAACAGATAAACACCAGGCGCCTTTCAGTTTTTCTAGGTAATATGACCAAGGTTGGGGTGTAGGCTATGCGACTGTGTGAATTGTAACCATATTGGGTCACTGACATATAGGCTGTCGTTCCCGTGGACTTCAGAAAAAGAAGAAAAAGAAGAAACGATACACAAAAGAAGAGAATATTGGCATAAACGTGTTAGCCAATGGAAATAGTACAATATAGGTGTTTCTAGTATCACTACGTCTTGACGGTAACCTAACGCTTTGGGGAAGAAAAAAAAAATAGACGAATATTAAAAAGGACAGTACACACAGTCAGGAAGATAGGTAGAAGAAAGAAACAGCGGTGATTGATTGACAAAGATTGACGACATTAAGGGAGTGAGGAAAGTGGTGTATTGCAAATTGAGAAGAAAAATGTGCTAGTATTTTAAGGCGAGACAGCCGCCACTGGGTGAGAGAGACATAATTAGGCACACAGCTAGTAGACAAGCCCAGTACTGTTATTAATACGTTGCAATAACAATTACTACAATAATGATAAACATCCAAGTAGCCTGCTTTATCAAGCCTGTTAAGTATTTAAATTATCTCTAAAAGACGCGTCCTACAAAGAACCGAAGAGAAATTGGAAAATATTATCCTTTCGATATAAAAACAAAAAAGCAACGTTTTGTTTGCGTTTGTGTGTCGATGTGCGTGTGTTGTTATACACGCATACTGTACACAGACACGAACCGATCCCGACCAAAACCAAGTAAGTACTCGAATAGGTTTTTGTGTGTGTTTTGTGCAGTGGTCCGTCTATGTACAGGTGGTCAAACAAACCTAAGAACAGTATGTGCTTGTGATACTGAATGTATTTATGTATGCATATGTATAACATCTGTAGATATGTAGCATCTACACGTATATCGAGGACAACTCAACAACTATCACACTATAGCATCCAAATTCCTGCGTATGCGTCCTTTTTTATTACGTGCCCCATGTGTGTGTCGGCGTGTATGCATGGCTTTTTTCGTTCCTTTTGTCCCTTTCCCTAATAAAGTCAACAATCACAGTATAAGTGTTAATGTGTGATCATACATATGCATATCAGTAGGCTATTAAATTCATATTTAGGCTACATGTCTAAACCGAGTTATGCACAAACACATTTTCTAATAGTTTTGAATCACATGTATTATGATACAATGGAATACTGTTATAATTCTATCCTCTGTTAAGTTGTTTTATGTGTATGGCCTGTAAGTAGTCTGTACATTAGCTATAGCTGCTGAGAGGGATGTCTTGAAAAGGATGAGTAAGCTAAATGAGGGATGGGGAAAAGGACGGTTTAGAAAGGTGGGGTGGACTGGCAGGGACTAAGAAGGTGCAGATGGTTAGATGGTGGGGGGGGGGGGGGGGGTGTAGAGGAAAGGCATGATCTGACAGACAACCAAGAAATAAGGAGAAAATAGTGGACAAAACACGATTGGATGGATAGTGGAAGGTAGTGGAAGAGCTGAAAGAGAGGAGTCAGGGATATAGTGGGGGCATTATGTGGCTTTAGTTATTAAGGTCAATAAAAAAGTATTAATAATTCAGAAGTTAGATTGATGGAATCTTCCTTTCCCAACTTTTGTCTCCGATCGCATCATCAGTATTTCACCTGCGTGTGCTTCTTGGCCAGCCATCTGTGTTTCTGTCCATCTTCTCTTTCTGTGCACTTACTTCTTCATGTTCATCAGTCTGTGTCTGTCTGCTTTTAACACATCAGCATATTGCTCTCTTCAGTACCTTCCAGACTGTAAAATCTCTCTCTTCTCTCTCTCTCTCTCTCTCTCTCTATCTCTCTCTCTCTCTCTCTCTCTGTTGCTTTCTCTCTCTCATATTCCTCTTCCAATATCATCTTTGTGAAATGATCCCTCTGCTCTTAAAAGAACACACTGCCCTTATTTTTGCTTTCATAGAAAACTGTGTCAGAGTTAGTGTGTAAGTGAAAATCTTGCTTATACATAGATGTTTTATAAACGTAACAACCAATAACACAAGTCGCCTAATAATGCAAGCTCTGTACTTGGTATGAGTTCCAAGTTCCAGTCTCAACTCAACTTGTGCATTTCTGTAGCCAGCACTCTGAGATATTAGTGATGTTAGTACATGCTCTTTCTCCAGTTCCTCCATAACCCACTTATTTTCTCTTCATCCAGTCTTCTCTTCTCATGCCCCTCTAAACAACTAGGTGCTGTCACATTTTTACTGCTATTGCTATTGCTTATTTAGTTACTCAGCAGATGCTCCACATTCAGTATATTCATGTACACAGCGTGATAGTGAAACAATCAGTACATCATTGGCATTTGGCAGACGCTCGTATCCAGAGCGACATACAGTTGATTAGACTAAGTAGGAGACAATCCTCCCCTGGAGCAATGCAGGGTTAAGGGCCTTGCTCAAGGGCCCAACGGCTGTGCGGATCTTATTGTGGCTACACCGGGATTAGAACCACCGACCTTGCGTGTCCCAGTCATTTACCTTAACCACTACGCTACAGGCCGCCCTGTATCAATCAATCAATCAATCAAGCAAGTACCATGCCAATACTTCACCTGTGTCCTGGCTACAATCTACAGCTCCTAAATACACTTTCCATTGCCACATACCATTCTGGCTTCAACCTACAGGTACCTACTGGTACATTTTGCCACACACAGTACTAGTTACAAGTTAGCACTCTTATCCTTGTTCTCTCTGTCAACCTTCAACCAGTTCACTCTTTTCCTATTTCATACTTTCTCTGTTTTGTCCACCCATATCCCATTGTGTCTGTCTTCTTTTTATCGTATCTAACCCTACTTTGTCTCTTTCTCTCTCCTTTCTTCTAAATATCTTCATCTGTCTCCCTCCCTCTCTCTCTCTCTCTCTCTCTCTATCTCTCTATCTCACACACACACGCACACACGTACACTCTCAACATTATCTCGACCCCTTCTCTCCATTTCTCCCTCTGCTATGAATAGTCAGAAACAAGTTCACATAATGTGACTTGGCTCAACACATTGATATCCCCCCTTCTCTCCATCTCTCTGTCACTCCTTAATCCCTGTGCATTTAATAGAGTACTGCGAGGAGCTGGTAATTAACTGGAAAGGGCCGTTTTCTTAATTAGTATTTTAGTGAGGTAGAGACAAGGAAGAGGAAGACGGAGAATGAGGTTAACGCTGGAAGGATTAATTAAAACAATACTATGAGCTGGAAACTACTGTGCAAGTCCTGGTGGTTTGCCTTTGAGAGAATACTGCTTCCAGCTCTCCCACTCAGACTCACTCTCCCATGTTCCCTTGCGCTATTTTCGTTCTCCACTATTGCTTGGGCTGCCCCAGCAGCCTTCCTGTTTTCTCACGCTCGGTACGCAGGACTGCAGCAGTGGCAAATCCCGGGCCTGGAGGGCTACTGCCCAGGAGCCCCGTACTTCACATAGAGTCACATGGCCTGGCCAATGATGGCTCTGAATGAATCAGCGTAATTGCTTCTCCCTTTCCTGACAGTAAGAGCTATTATGATGGAGCAGACCTGGACATTTACACAGTGAGAAAGGGTGGGGTACCAGGCCCGGTCACCTCTGCAGTCTGCTGGTTTATTAATGGGTCGCTGTGTTAAACCAACCCAGAAAATCACAGCATAGCCCAGGAAAGGCACCCAAGGGTGGCACAGGTAGCGCAGAGACTCAGGACTGTGGATTATGTGTTGAAAAGGCCTGAGCCCTGAAGCCCTTTCACCCACATTGTCTGCCGACCCCATCACTCGTTCTCAATATTTTTCTGCGCTGCTCACTCCCCTGTCATATCACGCATCCAGTCTTTCAAATTCTCCCTAAAGCATGCAAAAGGCCAAAGCATCGTCACGTTATTTGCTTCTGTTATCCCCGTTTTGGTAACTCTGTATCAGTATGCACATCTCTTTTTATGTCTTTGAATTGCCTTCCTCCACATGTCCAGCATCAGACATATTTTACCCTATGATACTTGGTAACATAGTAAGAATAGGAAGAGAAAACAAACGAGAGAGAGAGAGAGATGGCAAAAGGGTTAATACAGTATCTGCACCCAGCATATATAGAATAGGGATTCACATATACAATCAATGTATTTACTGTAACTCACTAGTCACTGTGACACTTTCAAAATAACCATGTGTTAAAATAACGGACTGACTGGTTATGTTTTCTGTTGTATATTGACAGCACTTGGCAACATATTTTCTGATAAACATACATACTGACAGAAGGAATATTGTAATTCATCTACACTGCACTGAAAGGGAGGAGGAGACTGCAGCATTTTTGTGGCTTGCAGTACATCCTTTTGTCCTGCGGGTGTCTCCTCAGTATTACTACATTCAGAGAGCTAGAGAGACAGAGAGAGAGAGGGACCAAATCAGGAGATGTGCGTATAGGGAGACAGACATATGCCAAGCATATAGATCCCCTTGTATTCCTCTGTATTGTCCTGCCTTAGTTTTTTTTTAGTATTTAGTTCTTTCTTTTGTTTTTTAATGTATTCTAATTTTTAAAACTGTTCCCTTATTTCACTTTTGATCCTTCTAATCTTTCTTCTTCTGTCCTCTCATTCTGCACTGCTTTGCCCTCATTCATAATTCCATCGCTTCCGATTCATCTCTCCCCTGCTCATTCCTTTTTCCTCCTTTGCTCTGATTTTCTCTACCCCTGTCTGCCTTGTTTCACCAAACACTATTGCTCCCCTCTTCCCTCTTGCATGCCTCTCATACTTGCTTTGTCAGCCATGTTCTCCTTACATGACCTACTGTTCTGTTTCTTCCTGCAATTTCTACTGCTCTCGGTATTCCTCTCTCCTCTCTTCCTCACAGCATCTCTCCCTCACCTGTCTCGTTTTTATCCTTTTTTCTTCAACCCTGAATCCCTCCTTCCAGCTCCCTCATTTTCCTTCTCTCTCTCTCCTTCTATTTCTGAATCAGTAGGTTATCCATTTTTACTGCCAACTGTGGGAGCTAGTCTTGCACAGTCAGCACTCCTCCAAATATATTTATTCTCCCCTCCCCCTTTCTGCCCCTACCTCTCTGTCGTTGAGTCTACTAATCCTTCTCCATCCCCTTTTTCCCTTCTCTCTCTCTCAGTTCACTGTAAGTGGTCTTGTTTGTCAGTGTCCTGCCAGTGAAATTATCCTGTGTTATCAAATGTTTGTGGCACCTAGGCCTGTTTGCAGCCATCTCCAGATTTACTGCAAAGATACTTAAGTATTTGTATTCCCCCTGTTCCTTTTCAGTGCACATGAACATAGTGGAGCACAGTGGCTCTCAAACACTGCAGCTAATAGAGGCGCATAGTGGCTCTCACACAAACTGCAGCTACTGTATATGGCTGAATTTCACCTTCTTTGACTCGCTTCACATTTCTCTTCTGCTCTCAGTATTATCCTACTGGCTCCCCTTTTCTGTCCTCCTCTTTTCCATCTTCAACCTTACCCCCACTTCACCCATTCCATTCTCCTTTCTCAAGCCCTGTGTGTACCCTACCCCCTCTCTCTCAGTCTATACTCTTCTAGCAGTATGATCAATGGAACCTGCAATGTTCAGAGCACTTCAAAGGCAGTTCTTCGGGAACATGTTTTCTTTCATATACTACAGAAATGTTGTCATACACCAATTAACCCTAAAATGTGTAATATACTTTAAAATAAAGCTTTTTATCCCCCTTTACCTTGACTCAATTGTACTTAAAAGTCCAGTCACTTTTCCATCAGTAAGCTAATACTATGACCTACTCACATGCTCCCCTTTGTACTGCATGTTCTATGTTTCCCAGCTGCTCTTCCTAAATCCCTTTCTTGTCCAGGCCATGACATCCGATAAAAAGTTTTTTTTAATGAACAACATGTTCGGTCTTTGAAATATTTTTCCAACAATATCGTCGCAAACACAAAATCCAACTGAGCCATAGGACGATATAGAGGGAATAGCTTACGGTCTTACGGTCATATATCAATGTGAAAATCGCCACATGCACGAAATAAAACATGCTAATTTAAAAAAAAACGGAAAATTGTAAATGTCTTGCAATAAAATAATATTAAGTGCCGGAAAACAGCGGAATATCTCATCTCAATTTCCCTCTTTCGCGGAAACAAGCGAACAATGTGCACACGCTGTCCGACGTCCTGAAATCTGAAACGCACTCTGCGCTTCAGAACAGCTCAAAACGATTATCCATATCATTGTCCCGATCCTCCGTTGATACTGGTTTTCATTTATTCGGATGTCCATTGAACTTTCTTCTTCTAGATGTGTAGATGCTCATCTTCTTGTTCGTTATTCGTTTTTGCTTTCTTAAACGCCAGTTTTACTCCGTGGTTTAATCTCTTAAATATGTGGTGTCCTCTCGGTCTCCTTGTGTTTCAACTCACGTTTTTCTTCTGCTTAAAAGACATCGCAGGTAACCCGCATCCATTATTGCTTTTTAGAACATGCTATTTATTTTGTCTTTCAACATTTGTATTGGCTTGTATACAGATTACATAATGTTTCCAAGCACCTCAGTTCTGCCCACCCCCCACTTCCTAGCCCCATGCTCCGGTCAGTAACAGTGTGGTGCACTGTACAGTCTGGTTAGTCCACACAGTTTGTCAACCTAGTTTTCTAGCAGTTATCTTACCTGATTGGTGTCCTTTCGGCATCTTTCTTCTGAGGTATCCCTAATAGTATTAACTTTGTCTATATTTGCAGTATTTGAAAGAATGTTCACGTAAAGCACTGACTGCGGTCTGGAAGATAGAAAGCAGGAGGGGAGTTGAGGAGAGATAGCAGAGACAGAGAATAAATTAGAACCATCTTTGTGGATGACAGTAGGGCAGTATGCCCTCAGGGACACAGAGAGAGAGAGAGAGAGAGAGAGAGAGAGAGAGAGAGGGAGCGAGAGAGAAGGTTGGGGGGGTGATGGGATTGGAAAGTAGGAGGGTTTAAACAGTCAATTTAAAGTGCAGGAAGTGAAGAAAAAGGCTAACAGGAGAGGGATGAATAATAAAAAAGCAAGCAGATGCCGTAAGCTGGGAGAAGGACAGACGTAAAGGCAAAATATGTTGCGCAAAAAGAATGTCGTACATATTAGCCTGAGTAAGGGAAGGACAGGCAGAATGACAAATGAGGAAAACAGGCAGATGGAGAGTGCTGCAAAGAAAAATAAAGGAATTAATAAACGGTTGAGAGGTGCAGAGTAAAGAAAAAAGACAGAGAGATCTTAACATAGAAAAAGGCAAAGTAACTACCTGAGTATAGCAGAGTGAGGGAAAGAGTGAGGGAGCGCTGATTTGTTCAATGAAATTTGATTCCTTTATGTGGAACACGAGAGCATTAGAGTGAAAGAGCAAGAGAGGGAGAGAGAGAAAGAGAGAGGGGATGAGGGAGTTTATTTCTTTGAATGTAAGGACGGGTTAACATAGTATTTTCATGGTGGCAGAAGAGAGGCAACCTTTGAAAAATGAATAATAAAAACATAGGTCCGCAAGGAGAAAGAGCAGGGTTTGAGGGAGAAGATCTTGCTGTACCGCAGTAAAAATCATTGACTTTTGTAGCACACCCCTCCCCCTCCATTTCTCAATGCAGTATCTGTGCTAATGTAGAGTGGTGAGTTAGCCTATGTCTACATTCTGCATTAACCCTCTGCATTAAAGCTGTTTCTGCATTTCAGATCATTCTTATTTCTTCTTATTTTGCGCCATGCATCTTCATTTTTTGCCGTAGCTACAATCTTTCTCTGCCCATTTTCTATGAATGGGATTTTTTAAAAATGATCTCCTACCCTCTACATTTCCCATTTACTGTATTTAAACTGTGCCAGGAAATAAAACAATTATTATGTTCACTAATCATGGTCAGATGCAGCATGGTCAGATGCAGAGAAAACTAATGTGCATACTGCCTACCATATTTTGGCTCTGTAATGGCTCTGTAATGACTTAATGCAGTTAATGCAGGGGTTAATGCATTGCATATACACATTGACTGTACAAACTGGGCTCCACTTTCTGTTAACAATCCACTCTGCAGAAGAGGAAGAAGGTACTGTAACATGCCTGCAATCTTTCCCTCCATTTTGTGGACCTGGGTAAATAATCTGCCTCTGGCTTGTTTTCCTCTCCTTTCTCCATAGGATAAGCAAGGAGAGGGAGGGGAAAGGGTAGATTAGAAGACTTGGGTCATTTTCTTTTCTCAGTGGCCAAATTCATGAGTGTTGTAGTGAACACTGAGTGATTGAGAATGTGGTAGAAACACATTGAAAAAAAAAAAAAAAAAAACACCTGATGTGTAAAATCTGTAAACAAAAATCATTATTATTATCACCTGTTATGTAACATATGTTAATCCTTATTTGTCAGGTGTCCAAAACCATTAAAGCCTAATCTTTAGCTTCAAATATTTTAGTTATTCAGTATGTGTAGACCTATTAATACACAATTTACCACCTCTGTATATCACTATGATGTATGGCCCAGTTTGCATACACAAGTAATACTAGCTTTCATGGTATGTTGTACTGCTGGTGTGCTGTGTTAAATTATATTTCTGTATTCAATGTATACTTACAAAAGGAATATCCAGTTCCAAGCATGTTTCAATATGTTTTAAGGAATATTGTACATTTTTTATTGTTAATTATTATACTCAGTTCCACCTTTATTTTTTTAAATAGGAATAATTCTCTCCATCTTCTTTTTGCTAAATGTCTCCCTTTCTCTCTCCACAGACTCCTCCTTTCCCCCTCCTCCCTCCGTTCTCTCTCTCCTCCTCTCCCTCCCCCCGGTCCCTTATGCTCAGTTCGGTGTGTGTCTCCTCTTTCAAAGGGCGCAAGGGTGGGAACAAGTCGTCCAACAAAGCATGTTACAGTGCAGACATGACTTGTCCGCCAGAAAGCGAGAAAATAGTGATAAACTGCGGGGGGGTGAGACACGAAACCTACCGCAGTACCCTAAAGACTTTGCCCGGTACCCGCTTGTCGTGGCTCACAGAGCCGGATGCATTTACTAACTTCGATTATGATTCCAAAAACGACGAGTTCTTCTTCGATCGACACCCGTCCGTCTTCTCTTTCATCCTCAACTACTACCGGACCGGAAAGTTGCACTGTCCGAACGATGTATGCGGTCCACTGTTCGAAGAGGAGTTGGCGTTCTGGGGCATCGATGAGACGGACGTTGAGGCTTGCTGCTGGATGAATTACCGACAACACAGGGACGCGGAGGAAGCGCTGGACAGTTTCGAGACTCCCGAGCCTGACCCTCCCGAAGATGACCCCGCACTAGGAGGAGCGGACGGGGACCTGAAGAGATTGTGTCTGCAGGAGGATGGGAGGAAAGTCGGTTGGTGGCGCTTTTGGCAGCCCAAAATTTGGGCGCTTTTTGAGGATCCATATTCATCTAAATATGCCCGGGTGAGTGTGTCTGCATGTCTGACTTTTATTGGGTTACTTACCGATCGCAGTTTAAATCTGTGCAATAGCAACGCGTGTCCACAAATAATAATTGTTTTCCAAAGTTGATATTCATGGTGTTGGGATCCATGGTGTTCATTCGTACAATTATTTCAGCTATAGCTATTCATTATGACGCTTACAAGCACTGCCGCGATCAAATCAAAATAATCAGATATTTGCTCAACGTTGTACTGATTTCATTATTAAATCGGACTTGTGACTTGTTTGTTCTCTCACTGGGACATTTTTATCTGAATATTTGCACTATTATTCTTATTGACCCTCAGTTTATTAATCTTCGGTAACCTCGGTGTTTTGCTTCAAACAAAGCCCATTGCCAATAGTTTACCTGTTCTCTCGATGTAGGTTCACCTTACGCTTGATTATAGCGCACTCGTTCATGGCACTATTGTACCGCAGTTTCCTCCTGCTGGTCTCGGTGCATCGGGTTCTCTTAGTCGCAGTGTTTCCTTATCTCTCACTCTTCTCTCACTGTTTAAGTGCAGCGTTTTCTCTAACCTATGTTATTGCAATTCCAGCCATTGGATTAAACATACTATGTTGCCCCCACCACATGTTTGTGTTGCCCCCACCACTAGTCACTCCAAGCCAAAAATGTGTTCAAATACACAACAACATTTACAATCCGCTCATTTGAGTGGTAGTAAAGAAATGTTTCTGTACACTGGGTAGTTTCATAGTGAAGCTACTGCCTTACACTCTCTATATATGTCAGTGATTATTAAGTGTATGTTTATGGTTGGCTCCACTTTGGGAATTAGATTTCCAGTTATGAGTATGACTGTTTTAGATATTAAACGGGTATCTAATGTACATCATATGAGATGTTATGTTGTACACAAACTGTATATCTACAGGTCATGGTATGTGCCCTTTTGTATACTAAAACTGATTACTAAATTAAGGTTTTCATATGAAAGATTAATGTTATACATCTGGTTTTCAAGAACATTGGGGACATATTTCAGAGCAGAACTGTGCAAGCAACATGGTGCATAAAGAATTGCCTGGTAATTAGTAATTAGGGTGTATGGGATGGATTCAACATTTTGTCCCTTTCCATTTATTTCTCTGTTTTGCATGCTTGGTACTGGCCATCCTTCACTTGTGTGGCCTTAGCTGGTGTGGAAGGAGAGCTCCCCCTTTGGGGCCAGCATTTCCCTATAAAGCTTTGGATGTGAAACAGGATAGCAGGAGGTGCCTTTCAGAGTCATATTCTCCTGTGTGAGAGTGACTGTATGGCTGTATGGAGACTATTACCTGCAGTACCCCACACTCTGCAGTCATCACAATTTTTTTGCATTTTGTGCTTTTTTTTTCCTCTGCCACATTTTTCTGCTGCTCTCATACTTAATATGGTGTAACATATTAGTAATGACAGGGGTTCACAATGGTGTTTCTATGCGTGGTTGGATGTCCTGCCTGTATTACATTGTATTACGCATGCACTTATTGTACATTGAGATTCACAGAGCTGTACTGACCTGTAGTATCTTTACTATGTGTTAGTTATCATGTACTAGTGAGCTATTGTGCCCTAAATTAGAATGACTCCGTAGTGAAACAGATGCACTGGGCATTGAGGTATATTGCATCGAATGTCCTCAACTCAATGTAGGCTATCAATCCATTTCTGTCTGCATATTCGCCTCCACTACACACTGACTTCTACGTCAGCCATTTACAGTATGTCTGTCCAGATCAGTGACCCAGATCATAGCATATTAAATGGCATTTCCGTTGATTCTGGTACTATATCAACACAGTATGCTACATTGACAGAATTGCGTGTAGTTCCGTATTTCGCCTTCCGAAAAGGGAGAGAATTGGAGTGGAAGCTATATCTTCGATCGATATAATTGTCAACGTCGATAAATCAGATTATTTACAATACGAATCACTTGTGATCCGTGCCCGAATTCTTGATAAATGCTCGAGGGTATAGCCCTTAGTGTGTTCAGCGTCAGTTGCCTGCGTGCTGTTGATAGCATATAAGACAAGAGATGCTTTATCATCATTTTTATTTTGATGTGGTACCAGCTACTAGGCTAAGGCATTTTGTAGGATTTGTAGGAGAACGACGTTGTTATGATTTGCTGCACTGTGAATATATTTAGTGGTCAATATTACAATACATGCCATTATTAGGATAGCAAATTCATGCGATTTCGGCAGGTTCACGTTGGACCGCTAAGTGTCTTATATCACATCTCTGTGCTATAGCGTAATACTGCGGTGTCGTACGAGATGACTACGCGTTCATTTCTACTGCAGTAGACCACAAAACAACCCTAATAACACAGAAGGAAACCGGCAGAAAGGGGAAGAGGAGGGGGAGGGAAGGTGTGTGCGTGTGTATCTCTGTTAGTGTGTATGTGCGTGCTTGCGCGATCACGTGTTTGCGCTAGCCTTCTCATGCATTCGATCGAGAATCAAAACTCAGGAAAATGGACGGATCCTCCTTTTCGTGTCTCTTCCTCTGTTGCTGAGTCTTGTGATTGGTTGTGCGTTTATTGATTAATTATACTACATATTTCTGTAACCCTCCCTCTAATTACTAATTGTAGCCTTTTCATATCTGATAATCTTTCTATTGATATGTTATGCACACATACATACACACAAACGCACACAATCCTTACATATGCACATGCGAAGCAATCAACAATCAACTGTAACTGGTATCTGTTTCTATACTGCAGTTATATATCAAATTATCTTTATACTTCTAATTGCTGTCTTATGCACCAATTCATTAAACTAGCATAATTTTCAAAACCAAAAAAGATTGGTGTTTAGTGTTCCAGTTTTTGCTCTATATTGCGTGGAATGGTGTTTTCAGCAACGCTTCCATAAACACAAATATAGTAGGCTATACTACACCACCATGGAATTAATGGAATTAAGTAGGAAACTTTGGACTGGGAAACTTGTGTGATACACTGGGCTGACCAGTGGAGGACAGGTCCCCCTCTGTAGCTGGGTTCCTGTGTTTCATCTGCAAATGAAATTGATTTGACTTGATATGTAGTATTATCTTTGGACATGGATGTGATGAATATTGGAGATTATTGGAGAA